>NW_021703779.1:96695483-96891677 GCF_005190385.1 Monodon monoceros | reverse complement strand
TGGTTTATCAATTTTGTTTATCTTCTCAAAGAACCAGCTTTTAGTTTTATTGATCCTTGCTATCGCTTCCTTCATTTCTTTTTAATTTATATCTGATTTGATTTTTATGATTTCTTTCCTTCTGCTAACTTTGGGGTTTTTTTGTTCTTCTTTCTCTAATTGCTTTAGGTGCAAGGTTAGGTTGTTTATTCGAGATGTTTCCTGTTTCTTAAGGTGGGCTTGTATTGCTATAAACTTCCCTCTTAGAACTGCTTTTGCTGCATCCCATTGATTTTGGGTCGTCATGTCTCCATTGTCATTTGTCTCTAGGTATTTTTTTATTTCCACTTTGATTTCTTCAGTGATCACTTCGTTATTAAGTAGTGTATTGTTTAGCCTCCATGTGTTTGTATTTTTTACAGATCTTTTCCTGTAGTTGATATCTAGTCTCATATCATTGTGCTCAGAAAAGATACTTGACATATTTTCAATTTTCCTAAATTTACTAAGACTTGATTTGTGACCCAGGATATTATCTATCCTGGAGAATGTTCCATAAGCACTTGAGAAAAATGTGTATTCTGTTGTTTTTGGATGGAGTGTCCTATAAATATCAATTAAGTCCATCTTGTTTAATGTATCATTTAAAGCTTGTGTTTCCTTATTTATTTTCATTTTGGATGATCTGTCCATGGGTGAAAGTGGGGTGTTAAAGTCCCCTACTATGAATGTGTTACTGTCGATTTCCCCTTTTATGGCTGTTAGTATTTGCCTTACGTATTGAGGTGCTCCTATGTTGGGTGCATAAATATTTACAATTGTTATATCTTCTTCTTGGATCGATCCCTTGATCGTTATGTAGTGTCCTTCTTTGTCTCTTCTAATAGTCTTTATTTTAAAGTCTATTTTGTCTGATATGAGAATTGCTACTCCAGCTTTCTTTTGGTTTCCATTTCCATGGAATATCTTTTTCCATCCCCTTACTTTCAGTCTGTATGTGTCTCTAGGTCTGAAGTGGGTCTCTTGTAAACAGCATATATATGGGTCTTGTTTTTGTATCCATTCAGCCAATCTGTGTCTTTTGGTGGGAGCATTTAGTCCATTTACATTTAAGGTAATTATCGATATGTATGTTCCTAATCCCATTTTCAAAATTGTTTTGGGTTCATTATTGTAGGTGTTTTCCTTCTCTTGTGTTTCTTGCCTAGAGAAATTCCTTTAGCATTTGTTGTAAAGCTGGTTTGGTGGTGCTGAACTCTCTCAACTTTTGCTTGTCTGCAAAGGTTTTAATTTCTCCATCAAATCTGAATGAGATCCTTGCTGGTTAGAGTAATCTTGGTTGCAGGTTTTTCTCCTTCATCACTTTAAATATGTCCTGCCACTCCCTTCTGGCTTGCAGAGTTTCTGCTGAAAGATCAGCTGTTAACCTTATGGCGATTCCCTTGTGTGTTATTTGTTGTTTTTCCCTTGCTGCTTTTAATATGCTTTCTCTGTATTTCATTTTTGACAGTTTGATTAATATGTGTCTTGGTGTATTTCTTCTTGGATTTATCCTGTATGGGACTCTCTGTGCTTCCTGGACTTGATTAACTATTTCCTTTCCCATATTAGGGAAGTTTTCAGTATAATCTCTTCAAATATTTTCTCAGTCCCTTTCTTTTTCTCTTCTTCTGGGACCCCTATAATTCAAATGTTGGTGTGTTTAATGTTGTCCCAGAGGTCTCTGAGGCTGTCCTCAGTTCTTTTCTTTTCTTTTTTTTGCTTTATTCTGCTCTGCAGTAGTTATTTCCACTATTTTATCTTCCAGGTCACTTAACCATTCTTCTGCCTCAGTTATTCTGCTATTGATCCCTTCTAGAGTATTTTTAATTTCATTTATTGTGTTGTTCATCATTGCTTGTTTCCTCTTTAGTTCTTCTAGGTCCCTGTTAAATGTTTCTTGCATTTGGTCTATTCTATTTCCAAGGTTTTGGATCATCTTTACTATCATTATTCTGAATTCTTTTTCAGGTAGACTGCCTATTTCCTCTTCGTTTGTTAGGTCTGGTGGGTTTTTATCTTGCTCCTTCATCTGCAGTGTGTTTTTCTGTCTTCTCATTTTGCTTATCTAACTGTGTTTGGGGTCTCCTTTTTGCAGGCTGCAGGTTCGTAGTTCCCATTGTTTTTGGTGTCTGTCCCCAGTGGCTAAGGTTGGTTCAGTGGGCTGTGTAGGCTTCCTGGTGGAGGGGACTAGTGCCTATGTTCTGGTGGATGAGGCTGGATCTTGTCTCTCTGGTGGGTAGGTCCACGTCTGGTGGTGTGTTTTGGGGTGTCTGTGGACTTATTATGATTTTAGACAGCCTCTCTACTAATGGGTGGGGTTGTGTTCCTGTTTTGCTAGTTGTTTGGCATAGGGTGTCCAGCACTGCAGCTTGCTGGTCAATGAGTGAAGCTGGGTGCTGGTGTTGAGATGGAGATCTCTGGGAGATTTTCGCCGTTTGATATTATGTGGAGCTGGGAGGTCTCTTGTGGACCAGTGTCCTGAAGTTGGCTCTCCCACTTCAGAGGCAGAGCCCTGACTCCTGGCTGGAGCACCAAAAGCCTTTCCTCCACACAGCTCAGAATAAAAGGGAGAAAAAGTAGAGAGAAAGAATTAGTAGAAGTAGGAAGAAGGAAAGAAAGAAAGAAAGAAGGAAAGAAAGAAAGGAAGGAAGGAAGGAAGAAAGAAGAAAAGAGGAAAGAAGGAAAGAAAGAAAGAAAGGAAAGAGGGAGGGAAGGAGGGATGGTGGGAGGAAGGAAGGAAGGAAGGAGGGAAGGAAGGAAAAAAGAAAGAAAGAAGGAAGATAAAGTAAAATGAAATAGAGTAAAATATAATAAAGTTAGTAAATTAAAAAATAATTAGTAAGAAAACAAAAATATCAAAAAAAAAAGAAAAAAAACACAAAAAACGGACGGATAGAACCTTAGGACAAATGGTGGCAGCAAAGCTATACAGACAAAATCTCACACAGAAGCATACACATACACACTCACAAAAAGAGGAAAAGGGGAAAAAATCATAAATCTTGCTCTCAAAGTCCACCTCCTCAATTTGGAATGACTCGTTGTCTATTCATGTATTCCACAGATGCAGGTACATCAAGTTGTTTGTGGAGCTTTAATCCGCTGCTTCTGAGGTTGCTGGGACAGATTTCCCTTTCTCTTCTTTGTTCTCACAGCTCCCAGGGGCTCAGCTTTGGATTTGGCCCTGCCTCTGCGTGTAGGTCGCCAGAGGGCGTCTGTTTTTCGCTCAGACAGGACGGGGTTAAACGAGCCGCTGATTCGGAGGCTCTGGGTCACTCAGGCCATGGGGGAGGGAGGAGCACGGAGTGTGCGTCGAGCCTGTGGAGGCAGAGGCCGGCGTGACCTTGCACCAGCCTGAGGCGCACCGTGCGTTCTTCCGGGGAAGTTGTCCCTGGATCCCGGGAACCCGGCAGTGGCGGGCTGCACAGGCTCCCCGGAAGGGAGGTGTGGATAGTGACCTGTGCTCGAACACAGGCTTCTTGGCAGTGGCAGCAGCAGCCTTAGCGTCTCCTGCCTGTCTCTGGGGTCCGCGCTTTTAGCCGCGGCTCGCGCCCGTCTCTGTAGCTCCTTTAAGCAGCGCGCTTAATCCCCTCTCCTCGCGCCCCAGGAATCAAAGAGGGAAGAAAAAGTCTCTTGCCTCTTCGGCAGCTCCAGACCTTTTCCCGGACTCCCTCCCGGCTAGCCGTGGTGCACTAACCCCTTCAGGCTGTGTTCACGCCGCCAACCCCAGCCCTCTCCCTGCGCTCCGACCAAAGCCCAAGCCTCAGCTCGCAGCCCCGCCCGCCCCGGCGGGTGAGCAGACACGCCTTTTGGGCTGCTGAATGCCAGTCGGCACCGATCCTCTGTGCGGGAATCTCCCCGCTTTGCCCTCTGCACCCCTGTTGCTGCGCTCTCCTCCGCAGCTCCGAAGGTGCCCCGAAAGTAATAAATTTTTGATAGTAAAATTTAATAGAAAGGTAGGAACTGAAGTCAGATTCAAGAAATGAATGGACAAATAGAAACACCTGTGAGGTTTTAACTGTATCTGGAAGCCTGCTAGAGGTTTTGTTCCTATTTAAAGAATATTCATATTTGCCCCTATATTCCAGTGGGGATTTCTTACTTCACATTGAAAATCCCTTCAATAATGAATGAGTGTGTATACATACATATATATGTATGTGTGTATATATACATGTATGTATATATATTTATATATATATAAACTGAATCACATAAAATTAATTAGAATGTAAGAACTTTTATGGTTATCATGTTAATATTGCCACAATGAACACTGAAGGAATGATTATAATGAATAAGTTTATATAATCATCATCATAGTAATGATAAAATAATAAGAATTCCAATGTATAGAATGCTTACCACAATCCTGTTTCTAGCCTAAAATGTTTACATATATTTCAATTAATCATCACAACAACCTAAGAGGCCAATATTGTTCCCATTTTGTAGCTGAGAAAATAGGCTCAAAGGAACTTGCCCAAGGTTCCTCAGCCACCATGTTTCATCAAATCTAAGATACCATGATTGTAACATGTACTGTTATTTTATGTACCACTAAAAAGATTTTGAGTTTTCAATTTAACTATACCATTAAATGCAAGACATTTCCTGATTTCAGAGATATTGAAAACTGAAAAAAAAGCATGTCTTAGAATTGATTAAATATGAAATTAAGTGGTAGAAACATGATTCTATCCAAGTGTGAATCCAAAGCCCCTGTCATTAGCTACTAGACCATAATACTTAGATTTCTTTAACCATCTCATAGATATCTTTCATTCTAATCTCATTCACAGGGGAACAAAACTAAGATTTACAGCAGGGGAGGTGACTTGCTCATGGTCATACACACAGCTACTAAGGGGATTAGCCAGGCAGGGAAGCCAACTCTCTGAGACCCAGACTAGACCGCTTTACAGTATATCACATTACTATTTAAGCTAGCCTGTCTTTTCCTGCAGGTAGAAGTACTGGAAGAAATACCAGAGTGTCATGTGTAGGGATAAATATTAGGTGTTTCATGTAGGAGCTACATCTACTCAATTTCATCTAAACACTTATGTCAAACACACATGTTCTGTATTAAAGATGAAAGTTTCCAGCAAAATGGACTTAATTGGCTTGCTCAATATACTATTTACTTCATTTCTTGTAATTGCTTTTCATAGATCTTCAGTAAATAAGTAGTAAAATAAAGACAATGTCCTGAGGATTCAACGGTTGTAAAAGATTGTTTAAAATATTAAGTACGTGCTACAAATAAGTTTTATTTGTATCATTCTTTCTCACTTTTGTCTAGTGCCCACTTAGAAGCTAAATAATATAAGGTAGGATGGGGGGTAATGGAAGAGGAGCAGGAAACTTTTTTGTGCAAGCAATTATCCAAAAGGCTGGAAACACTTGACTCATGAAGACATGTATGACATATGTGGCTTCTTCCTACATTTGATGTTGGTAAACAGGTTTTAAAATATATTAATCATCAATATAAGTAGATGCCAACAAAGACACAGAAAGAAAGCCTATTCAAATGAAAATCTGTAAAATCACACAGTTTCTCTGCTATAAATTTGAAAGTGCTGATACTTACACTTGGACTCATGTTCATTGTATCATTTCTTTGCTGCATCTGTTTCTGTAAGTATTCACTCCAATTTTTCTTTGCAAAAGTCCTGATATGAATCATAAATGGTGATATTTTAAAAAGCAATCATTTATTTTGAAAGATCCAAAGATCTGATTTGTTGATTATAATCAGATTTGAATTTACTTCAAGAATTACTTTGAATGATGTAGTGGTAATGAGATATATCAGTTATCACTCTATAATTGGAGTTTAAACGGCAAGCACTCCAAAACTAAGCACCTCATTTCCTCTGAAGCTATTTTCTGTGTTTAGAAAAGCTTTCATCAGGTAGACAGCCCAGCTAATGCAAAGATATACAGATTTTGCCACTCATTTCTTGTAAGCTACTTAGCGGAGGTTACGAAGAAGTTTTTCTTTTGTTAAGCTTTACTATTTACATATTACTCTAGCCAAGGAAAACATCTGAGTGTGGATATAATTACCAAATCAGGAAAAAGGAGCAAAAGCTGAAATTGTTATCAGGTATCTTGGGGGCGTTAAAAATACAAATTCACGCCTTGTTTACAATAATAAATCCTCTTTAGAATTTTAAAGAATCATACTGGTTTTTCAAAATTGAAAAAAGTCATTGTAAGTCCCCATAAATAAATAATATTCCGAATATGCTACCATATTTTATTCCAGATGCTTGCCTAGTTACCTGTCTTTTGTTCAGACCACATTGGGCTTCTACATTGGTGACTTTTTTTTTTTTTTAAGGTAGAAATGCCTTAAAAATTAAGGCAGAAGTTTAGCATTTCTGGTTTGTCTTTGTCTTCTGGTGAAGCTAGCCTGAGTGGTGCATAAGCCAACTCCAGGTCTTAAGAATATTATTAAACCTAACTGGTCAACCTATATATATATATGTATATATATATATATATATATATATATATATATATATATAATTAGAATGGAAAGTTATGGAGTAGAAGAATTAATCTCCAAGGGATCAATTATCAAAGTATATTAATTTTCTGTACTTTATGTGTTCTTTAGTAAGAGTTCTACATTTGATAACTTTAACCAAGCAAGAATTACTTACTTGTGCTAATTCTTGTAAAATGACAGAATATGTCATTGGAAAACAGTAAGTGGAATTTCAGTGCCTTAGTGGAAGTGTTATACCACTTGACAAACAAAAATGGATGTGTAAAATGAAGCAAAACATGAAAATCCCTGATAAATGTAGAAATAATTGCTTATCATCAGTGTTAAACATATGTTAATTTTTTCATAGGAAACTTTGTATACTGCTAATATAAGTAGGGTGGGGTCTTTAGCATTAAAACGGTGCCTACATCAGACATTGTCTATATACACAATAACCCACATATACATTGTGGAAATAATTTTTTTAGCTGAAAACTGCAACTCTATGCAGTTAATATGAGCTAAAGTATTTGACTAGACATTTATAGGCAATGCAAAATGAAGGCAATCACTGAGAAATTTAAATTAAAAATAATGTTTTTACTCAATTACCTAGCCAATTACAATAAAAATGTCTTGAGGTTTTTAAAACTCAAACAATCTGCAATACTATTAAATTTCTCTGGTTCTTTTGTTAGGGCGGACAGACCTAGCCTAACAGTTTTATAAGGCAATAGTGAATATACACAATATTCAAAATATATTTAGGTTAGGGTTGCAACTATGCATAAGCTAGACCTCTCCTATGTTCTGATTTGTGGAAAGCAGAAAAGTTCAGCTGCCCGAAGATACACCTATTATTTGTCTGCTGAGGGCTCCCTGAAGACTCTTTAGAAAGGAGGTAGAGGAGGGAAACAGAGGAATTCATTTTCAGAGATTATATATTATCAATCTAGCATAGTTCATTGTTAGATTAGCTAGCCTAGCAGGTTGGCAGGTTCAAAGAGAATGGGACACTGAGTCAATATACTTTGATTGTGGGAAAGGCTCAGTAGGAAAGATTGAGTACATTGGAGCTCTTCCAGGGAAGCTGACCTAGATGGAACAACTTAATTAGGGTAATTAGGAAACTGGATGATAGCTAGAGGGCATCAGTAAGTTGAAAGAATATTGATGCCATGAATACATCACCTCTATTCTATTAATATCTTTGTCCCAGTTCAATTCTGTTTCAACAAATACATATTTAGCCATTAAAATATAGATATATAAAGCATGCCTTTACATTTCCATATCACTCAACACATTAATAGTTAAGTACTCATTGTTTTTACCTGTTAAATTCACACTCAATTTCTACTGATGAGTATCTTTTATATCTCCATGATTGGTCATAAGATCTCTCTGATTGACCATGAAATCTCCCTGTTTGGCCATAAGATCTCCCTGATAGGACATTAGATATCTTTGAATGGTCATGAGATCTCTCTGAGTGACTGTGGAATCTCTCAGAGCGGTCATGCGATCTCTCCGGCTGGCCATGAGATCTTTCTGTATAGCTACGAGATCTCTTTAATTGGCCATGATCTCTCTTTGATTGACCATGAAATCTCTCTGATCGGCCATGAGATCTTTCTGATCGACCACGAGATCTCTCTGATTGGCCACGAGCTCTTTCTGATTGACCATGAGATCTTTCTGATTGACCACGAGATCTTTCTGATTGACCACGAGATCTCTCTGATTGGCCATGAGATCTTTCTGATTGACGATGAGATCTCTCTAATTGGCCATGAGATCTTTCTGATTGACAATGAGATCTCTCTTTTTGACCACGAGATCTTTCTGATTGACGATGAGATCTCTTTGATTGGCTACAAGATCTTTCTGATTGACGATGAGAACTCTCTGCTTGGCCATGAGATCTTTCTGATTGATGATGAGATCTCTCTGCTTGGCCATGAGATCTCTTTGAGTGGCCTCGAGATCTCCCTGAATAGTGTTGATTTTCTTCTGATTGGCCTTGAGATCCTTCTGACTGATGTTGGTTCCTCTCTGATTGGCCTTTATTCATCACTGCTTGGGCTTTAGAATTTTCATTGCACTTCTCCTGCAAAGAACCGCAATTTTGAAAAACAAATGAAACATATACCCTATTGATTTCATTAACTCATAATGATATTTTGTTAAGTCCATTTCTATGGGAAACTCTTTTTTTAGAATTCCACTGCCCCTACTTTTTTTTTTCTTTTTTGCGGTATGCGGGCCTCTCACTGTGGTGGCCTCTCCCGTTGCAGAGCACAGGCTCCAGACACGCAGGCTCAGCAGCCATGGCTCATGGGCCCAGCTGCTCCGCGGCATGTGGGATCTTCCCGGACTGGGGCACGAACCCGTGTCCCCTGCATCGGCAGGCAGACTCTTAACCACTGCGCCACCAGGGAAGCCCCACTGCCCCTACTTTAAAAGACTAAACAGTTTTCAGGACTAATATGTAGAAAGCTCTGATCTCTCATGGCATTGGCACAAAGAATATTATGCATATAAAACTTTAATAAAATGTTTTAAATATGGAAAATTAACTGCTTTGTGAATTTGAATATATTCCAAGGTCATACTCTACCTACCATTTTCTGGATCTGTGTTTTACCTAAAGAAACAACCAATTCTTTGACTTTATAGTTGAGAGACAGAATATTTAATATTTTGTAGCACAAATCCTTAGAACCACAAGAAAGTGTTCAAAATCATACTATTTATTCTTCACTTGTTCAGGATCAGGTGAAAAAGAAACTATCAACTAACACAATATTGTAAATCAACTATACTTCAATTTTAAAAAACTTACAATAAATTATCTATCTCTTCTATATAAATTAATACTTAATTCTAGAGGGAAAGACAAATAAGTGAGGGGATAGGTAGCTATAAAGAAAGCAGAAGGTAGACTTAATACTGTTAAAGTAAACTGGCCTGACAACAACTCAGTCTTTCTACCTTTTCACTTTTTAAATCAAAAGGGCAGTGGAGTGAATCGGTCAAATGGAAGTAATGAAACCCTTGACAAATCTCTATGATGCTACATAAATGTAAGTGGACAAAGTCATATGGACCATGCTAAGAAATCAAGCTTTCCACTAGCAAATAGTGCCTGGCAAACAAAATATGCCCTAGCTCTGACATTGTGACTTTGTAGTATAACACTACCAGAAGCTGAATGCAACTATTAAAAGGCAGGGGAGGTATCGGTATAAAGAATATTATTCACATAAAACTTTAGTAAAATAAAAAATATGACAAATCTGCTGCTTTGCTAAAGCATAAAGCCATAGTCACACTCCAGATTTTCTACTGTAAAACATAAATAAGGAGATTGGGTGGAATACACATGTACATTTTCTTTTCTAAGTGACTAGTGTTGGGAACACAGAGGGTCAGCAGGAGGATTGAGGCCTATCTCTTAAAGACCCATATGCATCCAAGTACCTTTCCAAAGGAACTTGTGGTCTTTTTACAAATGTTTATATAAAAACTAATTTCGTCAAATTGGATACCACAGATTTCTACCTTTAGAAAACAACAGAAATTATCAAAAACAGAAACTTTCCTTATAAACAACAGAAACTATCAAAAAGAGTTGTGTTGAATAAATACAATTGTGTTTTACTGATATTAGGATTAAATCTTGTGAAATACAAAGCTAGCTTATTAGAATTTCAAAGCATGATTGAAAGCTGTAATTGTTATTCAATTTATTGGTAGAATAATTATGTTTACATTTTAATACATTTCTATATTGCAGAGTACTTTTTTCCAGTGAGTTCTGCTATAATGACAGTCTCAAATGTCTGAAAGGTATGAGAAATAGAAAGATGCTTTCAGGGCTTCCCTGGTGGCGCAGTGGTTGAGAGTCCACCTGCCGACGCAGGGGACATGGGTTCGTGCCCCGGTCCAGGAAGATCCCACATGCCGCAGAGTGGCTAAGCCCGTGAGCCATGGCCGCTGAGCCTGTGCGTCCAGAGCCTGTGCTCCACAACGGTAGAGGCCACAACAGTGAGAGGCCCGCATACCACAAAAAAAAAAAAAAAAACCTCTAAAAGAAAGATGCTTTCAATTTGAAAATACTATTTTACAATATTCTTAGTTCATTTATGCGTTTCATACTGTAATGTAAGCTCATGTCCTTCTTTCCAAACTTTATCAAAAAATTTCTCACCTTACAGATTAAATACCATCTCCTCCGTCAAACTTTCACAAATCCCCTTAATCAGAATGAATTGCTGCATCCCCACAATATATAACTTATAACCCTGTTAGAACATGTATTGTAAACTGCCTGGCATTAAATTTCTTTCTTATCCTTCTTTCCCACCACCACATATAATATTTGAAGCAGGGCTGTTCTGGTACCTTGCATAGTGCCTAGAATAGACATTTAATTAACATTTGCTAAATCAATCCTCTAAATATTTGAATATGCAACATGTTCTCCTTCCCCCAAAATTTGCATTTATGTAATTTGGCAAAAATGGTTTAAGCTCCCAGAACCAACATTTTTTACTAAATGACCACATAACACTTTAAGAAGAATCACTTTACAGGGCAAGCTGAAACCATAGTATCAATGTTAACTTATGAATCTGGATATGAGCACCTCTAAAATTTCTGTCCAGTGACTGGCTCATCTATACAAGTTTAGAGGCGATGGATTTACCACCATAAAATGTACAACTATAGTAAGTCCCATCTGTTGGTTCCAGAGTTTATGTCATACACTAATGTCATCTGACTTTTAGTTTTTACAATTCTTTCACAAGTCTACTAAAATTGTTTTTATACTAAAACTTAAGATCAACAACTCTTATTATATAAGGACAAAAATGAGAATGATTATACAAGACAAATCATGAAAACAGTCATCTCTTTTGGCATTTTATAAATTCAAAATTTCTAGCAGTGATTGAAAATAGCAAAAATAAATGTTTATTAAAACAGTTACAGGGGCTTCCCTGGTGGCGCAATGGTTAAGAATCTGCCTGCCAATGCAGGGGACACGGGTTTGAGCCCTGGTCTGGGAAGATCCCACATGCTGCAGAGCAACTAAGCCCATGTGCCACAACTACTGAGCCTGTGCTCTAGACCCCGTGAGCCACAACTACTGAGCCCATGTGCCACAACTGCTGAAGCCCGCGTGCCTACAGCCTGTGTTCTGCAACGAGAGAATCCACTGCAATGAGAAGCCCACTCACTGCAACGAAGAGTAGCCCCCGCTCACCACAACTAGAGAAAGCCCGCACACAGCAACAAAGTCCCCACACAGCCAAAAATAAATAAATAACTTAATAAAAAAAAAAAACAGTTACAGAGGAAAAATCAATTAACAAATATTGAAGTTAAATTATGCTTCAGTCAGCATGGGGGAGTACTAAGAAACAATCCCCGCTCTTAATAGAATTTTAAATAATCCTTAATATTAAGAAATATATTAAATTTAGCACCTTTATATTGGTTAATTCTTGGTATTTATTTACCTGCTTCTTTAAAGGCTGCCTGTTTAAAGAGCTTTGTCCAGACTTGAATCCAAAAGGTTCTCCGTTTGGCTTTTCATCATTTCTTCCCTCAACGTTGTTTATGAATCTTGAGTATCCTTTAAAAAATAATTATTTTCTGTATTTTCAGTAGGTAAATTCAACATATCTTTCAGAAGTAATACCTGTGATCTCATTGTTTTCAAGCTACGCACTGGTATTTGCAAAACTTTTGATATTTCATTAATCTGATATCACCTGAGAGTCTCGGTGAACTCTAGAACAGTCTTTGCCATACTATTTCTATTTGTATACCTTAATATAGTAGTCTTCTCTGTATACAGCACCTCAAATTTGGTTTCATATGCCACCAAAGTTGGACATATTATCTGAAATTCATTGAAAGAATACTCTAATAGAATAAAGAGAGATGCAGAGAAACTGTTTTGAATTAATCATGTGAATATTTGCCTCAATCATCTGCTTTGATCTGGGTGTAAAGACAGCTTAAGGAATGATCAGAGAATATAGTTATCCAAAGGCTCACGAAGATCAATTTTATGTTTAGTCAGAAACATGAGATTGGCCCCCTTACCATTCTTAGCAGCTTTGCCCCTATAATAACCACCATCCCTCCTTTTCTCAGAACCTGCTAAGCCACTGAAGGATTCAAACAAATACTGTAAGGAACATGGGTAGACAGCTGGAAGGGGCTCAGAGTACACACAATGTCAAGACGGTTCCAACCTGTTCACTAGACCATGGAGATCGTTAATTGTTGAAAAGAATTCTCTACTATGGCAATACACAGCACGTTCACATTAAAATATGCACACTGCACTGACCAATGTGATTAGGGATACAAAAGGCTTTCTTCATGTTCTTCTGCACTCTCTTTGCCCTACAGCATTTATTTTTTCAAAATGTGGATGCCATGGTGCTCAGGCTATTAACCATACTCTTAACCCTTCTGTATTGCCTCCTTAAAGTGGAACTGGACCATCTAGACAGGCTTGGGAACAAGTACAAAACATTTCTCATTCTTATCCTGCTCTCTCTTAAGGAAGTAACTCATATAAATTAAAAATTTTGTTTTCATTTGTCATGGCATAAATTTTTACCAATCCTGTATGCATACATTTCCAGGAAAGATAAAACTAGCAACACAGTGCAACTTTAGAACACATTCCAAATTTGTGAATTTGCTTTCCCAGTTACTCACAAATATTTCAGACTCTTTTTACCACGTGTGATTTTTTGTATACTTTACCTCTCTGCTGGTGATGCTTATCAGCATTTGATTGCTGTCTTGAAACTGAGGTATTTTTTTTATTGTTCTGTGTCTCATTCTCTATTTCTTCAGTGTCCATACCTATCTTTCTAAGTATTATAATGTCATCTGTATTAGAAAACACAGAAAAAAATAAAGACAATGAAAAAAGCTGAATTACAACAATGTGTCTCAAGAGAATAATCTACATTCTTACCTCATCGTATTTTAGAATATTTAAAAAATTGGTAGCCCTGAAAAATAACACTATAATAATAATGAACTTGTAAAACCATAACTAAGATCAAACAATGCAGACATTTTAGGGTTAGTTTCCTGGAACAATAAAGAGAAAAATTCCTGTTAAACAGATTTATAGTAACTTCATTTATGCAAAAATAAAATACTCTCAGAATATAGTAGCTTAAGGGAGAAATCACTTAAATAAATGATTTTACTAAACGTTATTTTAGTTTCAGAGAAATGTAGAGCAGTAGTGTCATCCCTATATGTAAGATGACACTTTTGTAAGACTATATGTAAGAGCTAGATAATTAGTTGCATTTATTTTCTTGAAAAGTAAGAAAGAAAACAAGGGCAATGGACATTCACATGAGATACCAAAGCGGTGAGGAACCAAGATTAGTGTAATAGTAGGAAGCAATCAGATTTTACTTTGCAGTCAGGCATGTTCTTATGCACTCATGTGAAGAGCACTTGCATGGCATGATTTGAAGGATGAGAGACAGGTACCACCTGCTCTAAAGTATCTCTCCTAAACTCTGGGATGGAAAGGTCTAAAGGTTGGATGTTTTATCGGTGGATCAAAGCTTACTTAGGTCAAGGTATCTTTAGAAATAAGTACAAGTTAGGCATTTGGAAGGACCCAGTGAAACTAGAAGAAAGAGGGGGAGCTGAGAAGGGTGCAAAGAGGAAACAGATACCAAAGATTAACCACTCCTTTATTATTTTGCTTAATACTAGTCCTACCTCAGGTCTCCAAAAACCTGATTCTGATTTTCTTTGAAATAGTTGATACCTCCAAAGGTAAAAATCAGGGTAAAGCCCAATAATCAACTGAGCATCATTTCTTGACTATCCTATTTTAAGCTTTTGTTCTGTCTGTCTCTCAGCAGCCATTGGCTGTAATATTTCCTGCACACATAGTCTTTAATTTTCTGTTCCTTGTATTCTTTTTTTAAATTTATTTATTTTTTATTTATTTGTTTTTGGCCAAGTTGGGTCTTCGTTGATGTGCATGGGCTTTCTCTAGTTGCAGCGAGCGGGGTCTACTCTTCATTGTGGTGCTCAGGCTTTTCATTGTGGTGGCTTCTCTTGTTGCAGAGCAAGGGCTCTAGGCACACGGACTTCAGTAGTTGTGGCACGTGGGCTCAACAGTTATGGCCCAAGGGCTCTAGAGAGAAAGCTCAGTAGTTGTGGCGCACGGGCTTAGTTGCTCCATGGCATGTGGGATCTTCCCAGAGCAGGGATCGAACCCGTGTCCCCTGTATTGGCAGGCAGATTCTTAATCCCTGTGCCACCAGGGAAGTCCCTGTTCCTTGTATTTTTTATGCATTCTCTTTTCTTTTTAATTTTTCTTCTGTTGTTTCTCCTGTATTCTACATTTAAAATCTGTACAAACCTCTGTATAGACTTTTTTCTCATTACCTTACAGTCAACCCTTTAACAACATGAGGGTTAGGGGTGCTGACCCTCCCTGCAGTTGAAAATCTGCATATAACTTATAGCCGTCCCTCCCTATACATGGTTCTTCTGTATCCATGGTTCCTTCATATCTGTGGCTCTGCATCTGTGGATTCAATCAACCAGAGATGGTGTAGACTATATTATTTACCATTAAAACAAATCCAAGTGTAAGTTGTGAACAAAGAATGTTGCCTGCCATATCAGTAAACAAAGGATGTTGCTGCCAACTAGCCATCAGCTACTGCAGCCTCCCTGTGCACCCTGAGGGGATCCAGGATAGAAAACAACCCCAGATACTGGCCCTAGATAGTTAAGGTGCATATCAAAGGAATCATTTCAATGAGCTCAGATTCTTGCATCTTCCCATATATAGAAAAGTGCTGAATTCATTAACAGCAGATGGCTGGTTTTCTTTAATTAACTTTATTATCTTTTGATTAATTTAATTATCTTAATTAGATAATTTAATTAATTATCTTTTGAGTTTCCGACTGCCTGTTTTTTCCATATACCCAGGCTCCTCCCTTACCTCTTTGTTACCAAGTCCAAGCTCGCTCTACTTCCCGCACAACAGGCCAATAAATCGGGAGACAAGGTGCTGAGGCAAGGAATAGCGACTTTATTTGGAAAGCCGGCAGACCAAGAAGATGGCAGACTAGGGTCCCCAAAAAGCCATCTTATCTGGATCTGAATGCCAGTTTCTTTTATAGAACAGAGAGGGAGAGGACGTGAGGAAGTAAAGTAAAAAAGCCATTTATCTTGCAAAATAGGAGAGGATGTGTTAATTTCTTCTTTTCTGCAGCCATTCACAGTTGGGCAGGGTCAGAATGTCTCTCTGTTGAACAAAGGGCTTTTAGTCTAACAGTCAGGCAGAGGGGCAGGGTTCCCTATGGCAGGTCATTATGTATGCTTACAGCTATAGAGAGTGATTATAATAACAAAAGCAACAAAAAGCAAAGGTTAAAGTATAAGAAACAGATTCAACATGGAGTCAGAATTGGCTCTTCCCTGTTACATCTTCAGAGCAGTCCCTCAGAGCTATCTGAGAGGCTATCTTCTGGGCTTAAGTCCTCAGAAAGTCTGCCAAATTAAACCTAATTCTCAACTTTTAGGTTGTGCGTTTTTTTTTCAGTCAACAAAGTAGACTCGCATAGTTCAAACCTGTGTTGTTCAAGGGTCAACTGTATAAGGGAGTGCACTATCAGAACATTTTACAGGACACCACAGGAAGATTTTTGAATCTCCAACCCTTCTCCCTCATCAGCCCTGAAACAATCACTACCCAGCCTACAGAGACCCAATGAGATAGGTGACTTCCCATATAGGAAAGCAAAACTTCCAGAGAGGAGAAAATGAAGCACTGGTATCTTTCACAATGAAGTAAGTGCTTTCACATGAGGGAGTGCTCTGCCTTGTGGCACTCAAACACAATTTGCAGTGCCTTTAAACTTTTCCTGTCCTCAGAGTGACCAAAATTAACATCAAGCTCTGTCTTAGAATTGCATAAGGATTAAACAAAATAGAAAATTTCTCAAGGCTCATGCCGACCTACAGCTACAGTTGAGAAATATTTATCCAATGCTTTATGACAGGGATGGCTCAATGGATAAACCATGTGGATTAATAATAACACTTTTAAGGGAGTTCACTGGTGGCCTATTGGTTAGGATTCCGGGCTTTCACTGCCTTGGCCCATGTTCATCCCTGGTTGGGGAACTGAGATCCCACAAGCTGCACAGTATCACCAAAAAATTAAAAAAAAAAAATAACACCTTTAAATTGAATAACACTTTAAAGTTTACAGAGCATTTCCACATAAAAGCTCTTGGCACAGTACCTGGCATATATGAGACACTCAATAAATAAGAAAATAAATGAACAAACAATTATTAAGTGTCTGATATATACTGTGCCCCCACACTTAAAGGTCAGCAGAGATTAGCCTCACTTTTAACGAAGAAAACAGGAATTTCCTGGTTGTCCAGTGGTTAGGACTGTGCACTCTCACTGCCGAGGGCTCGGGTTCAGTCCCTGGTAGGGGAACCAAAATCCCACAAACCATGTGGCATGGCCAAAAAGAAGAAGAAAACAGACTCAGGAAGATTGCATGACTTACTTGAGGGCAGAAAATTATTCTGTTAACAAGCTAGGACAGATTCTAGTCCAAGACCCTTGCCACTACATTACACTTCCTCCTTTGAAAGCTCAGCTATTCCCCAGAATTAAAACAGCAGCTCCGAGGCTAGTGACCATTCATTTGAATGTGGTATTCCTACTAAAATAGCATTTTCCTTTCAATTCTATTTGAAATTAATTGCACAAAGTCAAGTTTAGCATTCAATTAGTGTAACAGCAACCTCTAATCCAGTATTCAAGCACCCATTTTGCCCTGTCCCCCGATTCCTTCAGCCTAAGATTTGGTATGCAACCATTTGGTATGCTTGTTTTGAACCACAGAGTGCTATACAGGAAAACTATGGCATGGCTTTAAATCCTGTCTGTGGTCTTATTTGCCCAAAAGGACTTCAGCCATTTGAGCTTTGAATCAAACCACCCTGCAACTCACATAATTCTTATAAACTCATGAGTGACGTACATAAAATGGCTCTGGAAATACCTAGAGTCCTCTTCCCCTAAATTCAAATCCTTCTCCATTAGTTTAGCTTACACATAACATTATAAAGACTTCAGTTTTAAGGTCATCCTGAGAGTGCTACATTAATCCCACAGGATTTTTTGAATCCTTTCCCTTTGAATATATTACTGTATGGAAGCATTTTCCCGTCTCAGTTTGACTCAATCCAAATGTCATATAACTCCCTAGTAATATGAATGAACAAACGTCAGAGAAAGAGTAGCGAATAGCAGTAGTATTACAGAAAGCAAAAAGTTGTACGTTTCATACAAGACGGGATTTGTATAAAAATGTCATTCGCAAATAGGCTTTACAGAGATCGTCAAAGTTCAACAAATGTGTATAAGTTTCATATCTGCTACCTGGCCAACAGCATCAAGATATTTTGACTCATGGTAACTGTTTTAGAAGAGAGAAGGTAGAAATATGCTCTGGTATCCATCCAAATCTACAATAAGGAGACTCTTTGAGTCAATAATACATTATTTTCCCACTTATTTAGCCATACCTTAAGGCCATTCATTGCCCTAGACTATAAAGGATTTTGTTATGGTGTTGACATTTAAATTTTCTTAAAAATGGTCACTGCTTTCACCTAATTTAGACTCATAAGTGATAGTACTGGCTTCTCTTTAAAATATAAGCAGCCCTGTAATATGGGTTCGGGTTTAATGACTACAGCCACAGCTGCTATATAAAATTCATTTAACTAATAAGAAATTCAATTTTCTCTTCGTTATTTTTCCATTTTTGTTGTACTTATCCCACAATTGAATTTCACATCAATTGTGCAAAAGGGTCACTTGTACAAGGGAAGATAAGCACACCAAAGTAGAGTACAGGAAAACAAGCTACACAATAGACAGTAGAAATTTATCCTGACAGTCTGTAACACAGGTAAATGAAACCCTGTTTAAAAGATGAAAAGGGGACTTCCCTGGTGGCGCAGTGGTTGACAGTCCGCCTGCCGATGCAGGGGACGCGGGATCGTGCCCCGGTCCGGGAAGATCCCACATACTGCGGAGCGGCTAGGCCCGTGAGCCATGGCCGCTGAGCCTGCATGCCCGGAACCTGTGCTCCTCAATGGGAGAGGCCACAGCAGTGGGAGGCCCGTGTGCCACAAAAAAAGAAAAAAAAAAAGAAAAAAAAAAAGAAAAAAAAAAAGTTTTGCCTGTTCCCACTGAAAAGATCAAAACCCGGACTCATTTGTTGGAGAACCAATGTTTAAGAGCATGAACCAGTGACGTCTTAAATATTTTTTTACAACCCTAAAATTATGAAATTTTACTATCATATGCAGCCTCCAACTAACTTACCATATTCAATTCGACATCTTTCCTCGGCCTTGCAACCATGATTTGAGCCTATCTTTTCCAAATTACATTCTCCAGTATCCCCCTAGCTCTAATCATCTACTGAAATGACAGTGCCTCCTAAATCCGTTGAATCTGCTATTGTCCAAGTTAAACCAAACAAACACCTCCCTCAGTCTCCCAAAGCTTGACATTATCTACTGTTTAAACCCCATCCCTCAACCAAATGATTTTCAATCTCTCTCAAGTTGGCTACATCTCTAAAGTTTGATATCCAAATCCAGAGAGAGAGAGTAGGTAACTACTCCAGCTTCCCAAATTGCTAGCTACCCAAAAGTGAGGCTGTAGGTCCACTTTCTGAAGGACATATAGCAAACATTTATTCAACTTTTTCCACAGGTTTGTGCACATTACCTGTAGTATCTCATTTAATCCTCAACAACTCTATGATGCAGATACTACTCAACTGAGGAAACTCAGGCTCCAAGAGATAAAGAAACTTGTACAAGGTCAAACAACCACTAAATTTGGGGGACCAGGCTGCTCTGCAACTGTGACCCCTAATTCTCTGAATTTTGAGAGAAACTCATTGCTTTGGCTATTTACCAGTTTATATTTTTACCTCTATAAGCATCTGTTAAACACCAATCAATGAAATCAACACAAAGAAAAGTGCAGAAAGCATTTGGATTTACCTAAGTGCTATAAATTGCCCTCAGTTCTGGGATTTTCCCCCCACTCAGAGTCCCTGTGACAGGGCGGGGCCTAGAATAAGGCAAGTGAAGCACTTACCTCCGGCATAAAATTTAAGGAGGCTCCAAAAAACTCAGTATGCAAGGTAGAAGTAATATTTAACACAATATTTTCAAAAATGAAAATCAATGCAAGAACAATCCCTGATGAACAAAATATCAACAACAAAAAAAGACCAGATCAGACCCTGTACTTGAACAACTTTGCCTTACTTGCCTCACTCCAATTCCTTTATTTACAAAAGAAAAATACTGTTTACCAAAATGGGTGACCTGCCAGAGGGTTGTACCTTGGTTTTTAAAAATATTTCACTAAAATATTATTTATCTTGGGGGGTAGGGTAAATTGGGAGATTGGGATTGACATATACACACTACTATACATGAGTTAGATAACTAATAAGAACCTACTGTATAGCACAGGGAACTCTACTCAGTATTCTGTAATGTCCTATATGGGAAAAGAATCTAAAAAAGAGTGAATATATGTATATGTATAACTGATTCACTTTGCTGTTCAACAGAAACTAACACAACATTGTAAATCAACTATACTCCAATAAACATTAACTTTAAAAATGTTATTTATCTTGATCACTGAAATTTTGGTGCCTCTTTAAATTCTGCACCCTTGGCAAGTGCCTCACTTGCCTGACCATAGTCCCAGCCCTCCCCAGTGACCAAATACTATTTTTTAAAAGTCATTTTAATGCCACAAAATGTTTAGGAACTCATGTTGGAGCTGGGGGTGGGGAGCAAGCAGTAGTGTGGAATCCACAAGGTCTATGTCTTAGAAGAGTAAAGCCTGTTGATACCGATCATGAAATAGATTGTTAGAAACATGTGAAAGCAGAAAAAAAGAAAAACAAGAAAATTTCTTAGGTACTATTCATGGCCATTCCCCCTCAGAAGCAAAGGGGGAGGTAGGAAACTTCCTCAACCTCATAAAAGGCATCTATGAAAAACCCACAGCTAAAATGATGATTAATGGTAAAAGACTGAAAGCTTTGCCTCTGAGATCAGAAACAAGTTAAGGACATTTGCTCTCACCACATCTATTTAACATTTCATTGGAAATTGTAGCCAGGACAATTAGTCAAGAAAAAGAAATAAAAGGCAACCAGATTTGAAATAAAGAAGTAAAACTATCCCTATTCTCAGATGCCATGATCACGTATAGAGAAAATCCTAAGGATACACACATACACACACACATATTAGAGCTAATAAACGAGTTCAGCAAGGTTGCAGAATACAAGATCCATACACAAAAATAAATTCTATTTCTATACCCTAGCAATGAACTACCCAAAAATGGTTAAGAAAGCAATCCCACCAAGAAGACCATTTAATAGGAGAAAGAATAGTCTTTTTAACAAATGAACTGGATATTCACATGCAGGTAGTTAGATCCTACCTCATTCTATCTGCAAAAATTTAACTCAAAATGAATCAAAGATGTGAATGTAAAAGTGCAAACTAGAAAACTCTTAGATGGAAACACAGGAGTAAATCTTCATCATTTCTTAGATATGATACCAAAGCATGAAAAACAGAAGAAAAAAATAAATTGTACTTCATCAAAATTAAAAACTTTTGTGCTTCAAAGGGCACTGTCAAGAAAGTGAAAAAACAACCACAAAATAGGAGAAAATACTTGTAAATCATGTATCTGAGAAGGTTCTAGTATCCACAACATATAAAGAACTCAACAATAAAAAGGCAATCCACTTTCATTTCAAAAGTCCACCCTCCCTGTTTTGCTCTCTCACCCTCCTTATTTCTATGGTTCATTCTGCCTGCTCCCTACCACTTCTGAGGTTTTCCTGGCTGCAATGCTCTGCTCATTTCTGAGGTCTGCCCTCCCCGTTTCCTCTTCCACTCTCTTTCCTAAAGTCCACTGTCCCTACTCCTAGCTCTCCCCACTTTTTTTCTCCCCACTTCTAATGATTGCCCTTACTACTGCTCCCTGTCTCATATTTTAGATCTGAACCCCTGTCCTTGCTCATTTCTTTTTTTTTTTTTTTTTTTTTTTTGCGGTACACGGGCCTCCCACTGTTGTGGCCTCTCCCATTGCAGAGCACAGGCTCCGGACGCGCAGGCTCAGCGGCCATGGCTCACGGGCCCAGCCGCTCCGCGGCATGTGGGATCTTCCCGGACCAGGGCACGAACCCGTGTCCCCTGCATCAGCAGGCGGACTCTCAACCACTGCGCCACCAGGGCAGCCCCCCCCCTTGCTCCTCATTTCTGAAGTCTGTCCTTCATCTCTTTCCTCATTTGTGAGATCAGCCTTCCCTGCTCCGTGCCCTTCCATTTCTAAGTTCCGCCGTCCCTGCTCTGCTCTCCCACCCTCATCTCTAAGGTGAAACCTCTTCTTACTGCTCTTCCCATTTTCAAGTTCGGCCCTCCTTTGCTCCTCCCCTCCATATCAAGTCGGCCCTCACTGCCCTGCTCCTCCCCCTCTCATTTCTAAAGTCCCTGATGCTGTGCTGCTCCTTCCCCCGCCTCCCATGGCTAAGGTTTTCTCCTCCTCTGCTCTGTGCTGCCCCACCCCCACCCACCGCCAACCCCGCCTCATTTAAGCAGGCCGTCCTCCCTCCCTCCCGCTGCCCATGTTTAAGTGGATGAGAGCGAGTAGAGCTCTGAGGTGAGACACTAGACAGCACCAGCAGAAGGGAAAGGCGGTCTATGCTGAATCGGCACCAGTCAAGCAACCAAATAAACCATCCCTTTGCCCAGTCTGGCTGCTCGACCACCACTCCTCACAAATTAGCCTTAGCCTTAGCTTTGCTCCTCCAACCCCTGGAATCCAGTCCTTTGTGATGCCCTGCGAAGAGTGAGGGACTGTGAAAGGGCGGGTAACTTGCTATCATTCCTTAAGAGGGTAAAATATATGGACACAGCCGGCTTTTCATTTCCCACACCGAGCCCTTTCCCCGCAATCCCTACTCCGTGATTTCTGTCAGCTTTGGCCAGTTTCCCACCTAAGAGGTCAGGGCTAGCCTGAGGCGGTCCGGTCAGGGCTGGCCTGAGGTGGTCCGGTCAGGGCTGGCCTGAGGCGGTCCGGTCAGGGCTGGCCTGACGCGGGAAAATGGGAACAGAGGGGAGAGGCAGGGGCCAGCAGGCTGGCCAGGTGCTTTATCTACATGGGGGCGGGTGCTGGCACAGAGGGGAAGCCTCCCTGCCCAGGGGGTGTGCCTCACAGCACCGCTTCCAGCCTGCCTTTCTCCAGTCAGCCCTGACTAGCGGGGGCTGGGGTCCGGGATCTACATACCTAGAGACAAGTCTAGAATGTTCATTTTTTCTCTATTGTTAGTGCCTGTAAGCACCTTTACAGGAGGCAGTTTGGAAACCGAAGCCATCTCCTCAGCGAGACGGCGCCGCACTGTGATCTACTGTGGCACCCCCTCACGGCTTCCTAAGGCAGGCGAAACTTGTCAGCCAATCACAGTCCTTTGCTTCTCTGTTGCTAAGGCCCAGGGGGTAGAGCTTGGAATCTACCAATCAGGAACCTGGCTCACCAGAAGAAAAAAAAAGACCTGCCCATTTCTTTCCCGCGCTTTCTAAAAATTGTCTCTTCTCAGGTGCATCGACGGCTCAGTCAGACACTTTTTTTTTTTTATTCTGTGACGGCTTGATCCTTGCTTTTCATAGCTCTTAGAAGAACCCCGTTTCTCCTCTTTGAGGTTGGCATTCCTTGTGAATAAAACCTTATGTTTTTGACGCAATGGACTTGTTCCCTGTTTCTCTCAAATTTGAAGAGCTACCACAAATCTAGCAGTTAAGACTCATCCAAAGACATACAGTGCCACATACTTTTTCATGACTTCCCTATAGGTGCATCCATGACATTCTTTAAGAAAAATGTAATTGTTGCTCTTATTGCCTAATACTGCTCAGTATACACTACTTTTAAATGTTAGAGGAATCCTGTGTCACTGGTTCTTCTGGGGAAATAAAAATCAAATTAATAATTTTCGAGAGCTGAAAACTTGTTCAAGTTGTTACAGAAACCACAACATAAATGCAGAAGAGATTTAAAATTGTAAATTATTTAATTATTTGTTGTATTTAAGTCATTGCTTAGCACCAGGGTCCTAAAGATTAATAGGTCAGTCTTTTTCTCAAGGCATATACAGTTGCCTGAAAACAATAAATATATGTAAAATATTAATTTAGGTGCTATAATTCAGTCCATACAACAAATACTGAGCTCCTTAATGTGTTAGGCTCTGGGGATACTGGTAGCTACAAAATATATGTATGAGACAAAGGAGAAAATCCACCTTGTGTATCAGGAAAGAATCATTTAAGACTTGAAAAATTAGGGAGTAATTTTAGGGGTGGGAAGGGTATTTCCTGGCAGAGGAAGCATCACTACCAGCACACTTTGGAAAGTGCAAGCCATTCCGTGTGGTGAGGTACTGAAAGATGAATCTGAAGAGATCAGCAGAGATTAGATTATGGAGGACTTTTATATTATGTGAAAGATTTGGAACAATTTTTTCCTATCAGATTTATTGAGTTATAGAGCGATAAGGGAAGAGGATCAAAGACAGAACCCCAAGGAAATTACAAAGGAAATTGAACAGAAAATATCAGAGTTATGGGAAAAAACAGGAAAGTGGTATCCAGGAAATAAAGGGAGAATTCCAAGAGGAACTTAATGGTCCACTGGGTCAAGTGTTGCTGGAAGGTCAAATTAGCTAAGAACTGAATTCATTAAATTTAGCAATTAAGAGGTTTTTTTTTTAACCTTCAGCAGAGTTCTAACAGACTATAAGTTGAGGATTGATCAATTAATTAATTAATTTTTATTTAACAAATACATATAGCATTTACTATCTGCCAGGCACTGTTCTAAGAGCTTTATTAGTCACTCATTTAATCTTCATGATAACCCTGTAACCTAGCAGGACCCCATGAGGACCTTCCCAGGACAGGCCTTCCCCCATATCCTCTGCTTTAGCTCCTCTCTGAAGTACCTAGATAACAGTATTTGATGCACATTTCCTGAGTTGTTTTGCAGATGTATTCCCCCCCACCGCCCCCCACCGTCTCCCACCCCCCACCCCCCAACCCCAACCCCCACCCCCCACCCCAACCCCCCCCCACCCCCCGCACCAAATGGAAGATGTTAAGTACTTGATGACCACGCTGGAGCCTAAGGACTGATGATGTTAACCCCTGTGACACCACCCTGCTGCCTCACCATCAACCAATCAGAGAATTGTGCACAAGCTGATCACATACCTGGCAACCCCACCCTCCCTCACCTGGCTTTTAAAAGTGCTTTGCTGAAGCCCCTTCAGGGATCTCGGGGCTTTTTAGGGCATGAGCCACTGCTTCTCCTTGCAGGGCCTTGCAATAAAACTTTCTCTTCTCTAAATTCCGAAGTTTCAGTTTGTTTGGCCTCACTGTGCATTGGGCACATGAACTTTCATTAACAATCCTGGAGAGTCAGTCAGGAGATCTTGCCCATGGCAGGTCGACCCCAGCCTGGGGCAGCCCATTCCGAGACCCCAGCAACTCCCGGAGCCCATTTCGCTCTGGGGATCTCAGAGGGATGGTCCCCGACAGGTGCCGGCCACCCATGGCATGAGGCTGTTTGGAGCCAAGAAACGACTGGAGCTGCAGTCCACATTCAGTGTTGTTGGGTAAGTCACTAAAGTTTGTGCAGGCTTGGAATTCTCTCCCCTCCATATGGGTTGTTTCTCTTGTGGGAAGTGAGCTACTTTGCTGGAGGGTAAGTAGTTCTTGTGTGTACAACTGGGAACAGTTTCCCCCCTCAGTTTGGGCTTTCCCTCTATGGGACAAGCCAACTTGTTTTGCATTTGATTGGGGTACCCTGTTGGAGAGGGGAATTGTCAGACTCTACCCGATTTGGGAACTCGTTCATTTCAAGAGCTGGGCCAATTTGTTAGGAGGCCTACATTTGGGAGTGGAAGTGGAATTCTAGACTACACCTCCACTGATTTTCTGTCTGTGTGACTGTAGCTTAGTTGCTGTTTGTGTTTTTGTGTGTATCATTTTGGGGTGAGCCACTCACGGTCCATTCTTTTTTGGGAGCCAGGCTGCTCTGGAGCCTCAATCTGGGAATGGAGGTGGAATATCTGGGCTATGCCTCATCTGATTCTTTGTTTGTGAGACCATATGTTTGTTGTTTGTATGTGTGTTAATACTTGCATTGACCAGCTGAGATGCCTTTGGTGAATAATGGGACTCGTGTGTGATGACACCAGCGTATCCTTCCCTATTGTGTTTGTTTCACCTGCAGCAGAGCGTTGGTTGGGATTTTCTTCCTTTTTGGGGCTAGGGAACTGTGACCCTAAAAGACTGATTTAAATTGCTGTTTGCTTGATATTTGATAACACCGGCTATGAATAATTAAGTATGGATGATCCATCTCTGTTCCATCTTACAGTCCCCTGGGGTACTTTTACAAAACTAAGAGATCTTTAGCTATGCTCCCTAAATGAAAGAAAATGCCTTAATACTCCCTGAGATCTGGAGGGCAAAGGTCCTAATGCCTTGGCTATTATATCAAAGTAGGTCTTTTGCAATTGCTTTTATCTTACAGGTGTATGTGTGTATATGTGAATGAGTGTCTCAGTACCTGAGTCCAAATCCCTTTTTCTCTTCCTGGTTTTGCTGAAAGAGGGGCATATAAATGTGAGCGGGTGATATGTATTATTTATTGTATTTATATATTACTGTTATTTATTTGTTTAAACTGAAGTGGATATTTGGGAACTGGAAAAAAGAAAGTTCCCTGAAAATAGCCCAAGATGGATGGGTTTTGTATAAGTAGTTAGAAGAGGAATTCGCATTTCTCTTCCTGTGCCTTTGAGATGTAAATGATCTACCTGGGCTCTCTGGAGCTTATCTAATCAATCTGTGTTGCTTGGAACTGAAGAAAAAAGGGATTCAGAAAAACATTAAAAAAAACAACCCTCAAAACTTCTGGGAATGCTCCCTCAGCCAAACTGTAATTCATAAGCTTCATAAGGGATCATCAAGAACAAATAGTAAAAGCCTTAGTCATCTGAGCAAACAATTTTAATGTATTCTAACTGTTCTTTGTAAGCTAGTAAGTTTATATTGTAATACCTGATTCATAGCTGAGTTTTTTTTAAGTGCAGCTATGAAATCTCTAGTATTGATCTCGGGTGGCCTCAGCCTGAAGCGCCTTGAAGCAAGGTTTCGGTTCCCAGACAGAGATTGAAGTCAGGTCGCAGCGGTGAGAGCACCAAATCCTAGACATTAGATCACAGGTCAGTGACAAGGCCCTGGTTCTTCCACTCTGCAGAAAAAGAATTCCCACAAAGACGGGAAACAAGTAGGGAAACAAGTAAGGTGTTTATTAGGAGGAAAAAGAGTACGGTACGTGTGGATAGGCACATGGGCAGGCTCAGAGAAAGAGTTGTGCCCTCATAGTAGTTTGAATCACTTTTATGGGGCATTTCTTCTGGGTTTCCTTTGAGTCATCTTGCTTTGCCTGGTTTTGAGTCTGTATTTGGTATATCTCAGGGTCTTCCCCTGTGTGCATGTGCATCTTTTAGCCAAAATGGATTCTAGCAAAGAAGCCTATGGGTAGTTGATGTCACTTACTATGGGGTGGTGCCCCCTCCCTTTTTGACCTCCAAGGAGCCTTTCTGCACATGTAGTTGGGGAAGTCTCCTTGACTTTGAGAATGAGGACTATGTGGTCCTTTATCTCTTATCTGGGCAGGGCCCAGCCTCCTCCATCGTCCTGCTTTTATGGAGTTTCTGCTATTATGGAGTTTCTGCTATTATGGAGTTTCTGTTCACAGGGGAGAAACTGCTCAGCCTGGGGCTCATCTATCTCCTGCCTCACTATTGTTTGTTTATATATCTGTGTACACATTATACATATGAGATATCTCTATTTCTGGAAAGTATTACCAAAATTGAATTTATAAAGAGCTCTATTTAATTGACTTTAAGTGCTTGCAAATTAAACATTAAAAAAGCTAGACAAAATAAGCTTCAAGTTCACGTGAATGGGGAAATACTCTATTAAGTTAATACCTGGTATTAAGGTTAGTTTTTTTGTTGATCTGATCAATATAGCCCTGTCTTTAGAGTCATCAACATTATGAATAATACTTTCACTGCACCTAGGTTTAATAGAAGTTAAACAAAATCTTGTTATATCTGTTTCAAATTTGTCAGCAAGAAAAATAACTTGGTCTGATGAAATTTTTATGAGTGAACTAAATGCAAATGGGATAAGAGCTTTTAGGTAAACTCTATAGGAATAATTACTTTCTGAAAATTATCTAAAATAGTCTCTCCAGATTTTGGTAACTATTACTTGCCTCTTGGTTTTCACTAGAAATTAAGGTTTTTAAGAGCTGGGGATTCTAATTTAAATGTGTAATTAAAGCTACTAAAAATTATAAAGCATTTCACTATACAGCAGGAAAGTGGGATATATATTTTGAGTAAAAAAGGAGTTTTATTCATGGTCAGGCTGAGATTAGCTTAAACTTAATTGGGTAGATGGATTTGTTATTAAAAGCAGACTGGTGCAGGACTAGACTTGGTTCCTCTCTGCTAAGAGAACAAGTTTACTTAGAATGCTGCTTTTGATTACAGATTGTGTGAACTTCCTTGCCTTTCAGTGATCTGTATTTGTTTTTAAATATTCACAGTGACCTATGATTCTATCTGACCAAATGTTTTTTAAAAAAACTTTTTGATATTTTTGATGAACTTCCTATCAAATTCTAATTAAAATTCTTTTGATTTCAGCTAGCTTTGGGATGCTCCAGAGGACCCCTGAGGCACTTCAGAAAAAATATATATACATATTAAACTGACTAGAATTGGTAGGTATGCTAAATTACATGGAAAGCATTGTCAAATGAGTGATAAGCCTCCTCAGATTATACGGTATGAATAAATGTTATTAATATAGACATTCTAAAAATTATATAAAGTTTCTGAAATTTGTATATATCCTGATATAATGTTATAATTTTAGTTGTTATCTTAAAATGTTGCATGTCACAACAACTTGGATAAGCTTCTTTGCTAAGAAGAATTGTAATCAGATCCTTAACCTTGCCTTTTTAAGAACTTTGTCATTCATAGGCAGCTAAGCTGATGCTTTGCAGAACTGCCACATCTTCAAGAAGAGTCATAGAAAGGACGTTTTGACAAAAATAGGTTTCTGATAACTTTTAAATTATATTGCTAAACTAGGTAAGATATTTTAAAAGTCTAATGGAAACCTGATTTCATAAAACTGTTAGTAAAAAAGATTAATTATACAAGACTGAGTAAACTGATGAATATGGTTGTAATTTTTTGATTTTGCCTGAAATATTACTGGCTTTTAATCTGTGTTTATCCAGATGTAAGGAAAGCTTTCCCCCTAAGTATAGTTATGACACAGTCAGAAAGTTAAAATTAATAGATAGTTCCAACTACAAATTAGATAACAACATCGCTAAGGGGTTTAATATTCCCTGCAAAAGGTTGATCAATTCCATTCCACAATCCCTTGTGGAAACCCTTCATCACCCCCATACAGCAGGAAGTAGCCAAGAGTGGTCATCACTCTTTTCCCCACAAGATTGTGGAATGGACATTGATGGGAATAGTAATAGGGAAGAACAAATCTGACTCCATATTAGACCTGTTTCTTTTACTTTAACCTTTATATTCTATTGTTTTTGCTATAAGTTCATCACTAAAGGGATGTTGCTTATAGCTTAAAGTATACATAAGGCCCATCTCAGGGAACCCTGCCCCCCTGCTTGAACGTTAAACTAAAATACCTTGCTTCAGCTCACAGGGAACATCCTGACCCAGCCCACCTGTGAATGGATGCAGGAAAGAAGAAATTAACACATCCCCTCCCAAGTCTGGCTGAAGTCAGGAGATATTTGCAACAACTTATAACCTATATTGTCTTTTTTGTTGTTTCTTGCTTTAACAAATGTGTGACTGAGCCTCTGATAAAATGATAATATATAGTTCCATATGAGATCAACGATTGTAATCATGTAATACTAGATATGGGAAGAAGCAGCAAGAGGGAATATTTTCCTGGATCCTAAGAGACTAATAAGATAGATGATCCAGAGATTTTTGCACTGTTAATAAGATTTAGTCCAGTGATAGCACATTGAGTGGCCTATCAATGAAATCTTCACCAGACCTGGGAATGAGCATTACTAGCACCGTGAGATGAAATGGTCATGAAATGCCCCCAAAACCATGGTCAAATTTATGACCATGAAGGGGCCCTGCTGGCTGAAAATTGGCACTTGCCATCTACCTCTCCACTGCAGCTGCTGACCTTCAACACCCCTCGAAAGGAGTTCAGGGTGGAGATCAGGAATGAGGCACTCTGTGCTCTGGGAAAAACTGGCAGAACAAGGCTTCAGATAGTTAGATATTTTCAGAAGATTTTATGAGCCCAAATTCTTGCACCTTCTCATATCTAGAAAAGCATTAAAATCACTAATAGTGACATCTGCTTTGGCCATTGAGGAGAGAAATGCATTTGGAAGTAAAAATGGAGTAGCTGTGTGAGACTCAGATGCCACCAGCCATTCTCAAAGCAGTGTCTGCTGGAATGTGGGTACCTCTGTCAAGTTTATGATTAACCTCCTTATCTGAACCTTTATTCCTTTTCTTGTCCAAAACTTGTTCTCCTCAAGATTGAGGAATACCAAAGAAAAGGGAGGAATTGTAACCCAGCAGGACCCCATGGGCGCCTTCCCAGGACAGTTCTTCCCCCATATCCTCTGCTTTAGCTCCTCTCTGAAGTACCTAGATAATAGTATTTGATGCACATTTCCTGAGTTGTTTTGCAGATATAACCACCCCCCACCAACAAATGGAAGATGTTAACTACTTGATGACCACGAACACATAGCCGCAGGCCTCCTGGAGCCTAAGGACTGATAATGTTAACCCCTGTGACACCACCCTGCTGCCTCAACATCAGCCAATCAGAGAACTGTGCACAAGCAGATCACATACCTGGCAGCCCCACCCTCCCTCACCTGGCTTTTAAAAGTGCTTTGCTGAAACCACTTCGGGGAGCTCGGGGCTTTTTAGGGCATGAGCTACCGCTTCTCCTTGCAGGGCCTTGCAGTAAACCTTTCTCTGCTCTAAATTCTGACGTTTCCATTTGTTTGGCCTCGCTGTGTATCGGGCACACGAACTTGCGTTAACAATTCCATAAAGTAAGAGCTAGTATTATTTTTTTTTACAGGTAAGGAAATGAAGGCACAGAGGCATTAAAAAATTTGCCCAAGGACACATAGCTAGTAAATACCGGAGCTACACTCAAACTCATGATTTTAACAGCCACTTCCACAAGGTGAAATAGAGTGTTTCTTGTTGATGGAAAAGATTTAGTTCAACATGTTTTAGGTTATGGGAAAGGAGGTAGGGAAAAGAGAGGCATTAAAAATAAAGGAAAAAGAATAGGAAATAATCAATGGACACAGTTCCTATGCTAGAGGAGAGAGAAAGAATGGAATTAAGAGTGCAATTGGAAAAATGAGTCTTGAATAAGAGAAGAAATAAATGTATAATAAAGGTAAAATCTTAACGAATGAAAAACTTTCTGTGTATTACACAAGCTTTCTTAGACCTCACCTTCAGCCTGTGGGTATTAATAAGACTTACATTAATAGCAATAACTCAAATTTCAATGGTTTCTATTTCCGTATATTCTTGAAATATATCCATCTCCCTGAAGAATGTTTCCCTTAATATTTCCTGGAGGGGGGGCGTCTTTCATAATGTAACCACAAACAATTCAGTTAGGTGCCATACATAATCTGCTATTTCTTTCTTTTTCTCTTCCTCTGGACTCCTTTTCTTGATGTCTTTCAGTCTCCATCATCTCCTGCTACAAATGAGGAATTTGGAAACCTTAAGAAGTCAAAAACCACATGCTAAAGTGTAGAACTTCTGTCTCTTCTTCTGGGTCACATTTATTAGAGGGATACCAAAGTGATACTTCTGGAACCCCAATGTATTAAAAACTTTTACTGGAACACTTTTTTCCAGTTTTTTTTGTTGTTGTTGGCAGTGCTGGTGGTGTTTTGTTTTGTTTTTGTTTTTAAATTTGCCCTCCCCACTCTCTCTATGTTTCAGAATTGAGCCTAGTAGAAATTGGGCCAGGTGACAACGTGAGAGAGACCTCTCATAAAATTACTTTGCATAAAAATTGCTTCTGCCCTCTGAAAAGAATGTCATTTAAAAAGCAGAAACTAACACAACATTGTAAAGCAATTATACTCCAATAAAGATGTTAAAAATAAATTAATTAATTAATTAAAAAAATAAGAATGTCATTTAATAAGTCTGGCCTTGTGTAACTTTTTCTCTGCTTTCAGTCAAATAGGCTTAGGTTCAAACTAGGTCCCCTGCTACATAAGGATAAATGTACAGCTCTGAATGTTGTTTCTCCAAATCAATTGTAGGACAATTCGGTATTTTTAGTCAAGGATCTTTTGGTTGGAAATAATAGAAGTCTATTTCAGCTAGGTTAAACAAAAAGGAAGATTTATTAGAAGAATCCAGTGGAGGTCAGCAGTATGCAGTATAGTTTATCCTCCAAAAAGATTGGAACTGGTTAATTTATTTGATATACCAGAAGTATTTGATGCATCTGATCACTTTTTACTCCTTGAAACGCTTTCTTCACTTGACTGCTAAGACACCACACTTTCTTGGGTTTCCTCTTACCTTGCTGACTGCTCCATTTCAGTTTTCTTTTCTGGTCCCTCCTCATCTCCCTGACCTGTAAACCACTGGTGTTCAAACTTTAGCATATATCAGAGTCACTTGGAAGACTTATTAAAATACAGCTTGCTGGGCTTCACCCCCAGAGTTTCTGATTCAGTAGGTCAGGAATAGGGTAGGAAAATGTGCATTTCTAACAAGTTCCCATGTGTTGCTGATGTTGCTGGTCTAGGGACCATACTCTGAGAACAACTGCTTCGAATGGTGGAGCCAGAGCCCAGTCCTTAGACAATTTCTCTATTTACATACACTGCCTCAGTGATTTCATCCAGTTTCATGGTTTTCAAAAGTAGCTATACAACGAATGTCTTCCAAATTTGAATCTCTAGCTCAGACCTCTCCACTGAAAGTTTGTAAAACTGACTATCTACTTGACATCTCTACTCAAATATACAATGGTCATCAGAAATTTAATTTTTCAAGACCAAATTCTTTTTTAAAAAATTTTTTATTGAAGTATAGTTGATTTACAATGTTGTATTTATTACTGCTGTACAGCAAAGTGACTCAGTTATACATATATATACATTTTTTTCTTTTTAATATTTCATTCTTTTTTTATGGCTGTCTATTTATTTATTTATATATATATATTTATTTATTTATGGCTGTGTTGGGTCTTCATTGCTGCTCACAGGCTTTCTCTAGTTGCGGCGAGGGGCGGCTACTCTTCATTGCGGTGCGGGGGCTTCTCATTTCGGTGGCTTCTCTTGTTGCAGAGCACGGGCTCTAGGCGCATGGGCTTCAGGAGTTGTGGCACATGGGCTCAGTAGTTGTGGCACATGGGCTTAGTTGCTCCGCAGCATGTGGGACCTTCCTGGACTAGGGCTTGAACCCATGTCCCCTGAATTGGCAGGTGGATTCTCAACCACTGCACCACCAGGGAAGCCCTACATTCTTGTTCACATTCTTTTCCATTATGGTTTATTTCAGGATATTGAATATAGTTCCCTGTGCTATAGAGTAGGATGTTGTTGTTTATCCATTCTATATATAATAATTTTCATCTGCTAATCCCAAACTCCCAGTCCATCCCTCTCCCACCCCTTTCCCCAAGACCAAATTCTTATCTTACTGAAACCGAGCAGGACCCTGTGGGGCCCTCCTGGGCACAAAAGCTTTTCTCTGTCCCTGTTTATTGCAGGAAAAAGGCTTCAGTCTCCTAGACCTTCTTGAATATCAAAGGGCAGATTCAAACAGTTGCTAATCAGAGAAGTAAGGGAATGCAGGAACAAAGGAGGAATAATAAAAAAACAATAGTGCAGCAGTTAAAGAAGGGTCCTGGTTCCTCCTCAAGGGATATCCATAACAATATCTTTGCCTTCTGCAGGAACTAAGGCCCCCACCCAGGTGGAGGATGGTAACTTCAGGCTTAGCACAAGATTCCTGGAACACTGCCTTATTACTTCTTCATCAACCAATCAGAAGAAAGTCACACATACTGCAGCCCTCACCCTAAAATTTGCCTATAAAAACTTTTCCCTGAAAACCACCTGGGAGTTCATGGTTTTTGAGCATAAGCCACCATTCTCCTTGCTTGACCCTGGAATAAGCCTTTCTCTGCTCCAAACTCTGATGTTTTGGTTTGTTTCATCAGAACACAAACTTACGTTTGGTAACGTTACCTTACAAAACCTGCTCCTCACATGTTCTGCCCCATTTCAATAAATGGCATCTCCATTCTTCTATTTGCTCAGCACAAAAGTTTTGGAGTCATTTTTGACTATTTTCCTTCTATCACACCCTATATCCAGTCCACTTGCAAATCCTGTGAGCTCTACCTTCAAAATATATCCAGAATTTCATCACCATTTCTCACCACCTCTACTACTACCATCTTGATTCAAGCCATCATCATTTCTTGCCTGGATTATTGAAATAGCTTCCTAACCTATTTTCTTACTCTGACCTGGTTTATTGTGTCTAATCTCCACACAGAAGCTAAAATGAGGCTTTTAAAACATAAGTCACCTGTCCAGCAAATGAAGCTCCTTCCTATTTTGGGGGAAATCCTACTTTTAGATTCTTATTGGGAGGCAGATCCTGTCTCCCATTACAGCCGAAGAAAATTCTCAAGAAACTAGAGCAAAAAAATATGACGTAGACTTGGCCTACAAGGAATCTGGCATTAGTACAACAAAGAGAGTGTAGAATTCATTATGGCCACAATAGCCAGTTTCTAGGGGCAGCAACGGCAGTGGTGCAAATTTCAGTATCAGTGTATGGCAATGGTGGCCTCATCAGATTAGTTTTGAGGTGTGATTTTAGTTGCAATTCTGATCTTCTAGCCTCTCGTGTTGACTGAAAAAAAACCGCACAACCTAAATGTTGAGAATTATGTTTTATTCAGGGAAGGCAGCCTCTCATATAGTTCTGAGGGCCTGTTCAAAAGAGGTAAGGGAGGAGCCAGGATATATAGGAGTTTTTGCTGAAAAACACACATGTAGTTGGACATCAAAAGATTACTGCTGGGAAAAAAAAATTACTGCTGGGAATTCCCTGGCGTTCCAGTGGTTAGGATTCTGTGCTTTCACTGCTGAGGGTGCGGGTTCAAACCTTGGTCGGGGAACTAAGACCCTGCAAGCTGTGCGGCACAGCCAAAAAAAAGACAATATTTGAGGTTTAAGCATTTTGGACATACATCTATACTTAAAAAAAAAGATTACTGCTAATCACAAAAAACAGACATCTCAAGTTAATGATTATATATGGGAAGACGCAAGAGTCTGAGCTCATTGAAATTATTCTTTTGATATACATCTCAGCTATCTAGGGCTAGTACCCTGTTTTTCTCCATCCTGAATTCCCCTCAGGGTGTGCCACTAGGGGGCGGCTGCGGCTGCTGATGGCTTTATGGCTTCAACATCCTTTGTTTACTGAAATGGCAGGAGACATTCTTTGTCCACCGTTGATTCCTGCCCTTTTTCTTGAGCCTGGTTCTTTAGAGTCCCTGGCTAGTCCTTTAACTACCCAACTGATGTTCAATAAATTCCTTCCATGCTTAAGACAACTAGAGTTTGTCACATTCAATTAAGAACCCTGTTCCTACTGACATCAATAGAAATATCCAGTATAAGTGTTGTCAAACTCAGGTTCATATGCCCAATGCACAGTGAGGCCAAACAAAAAGGTTGGAGTTTGGAGCAGAGAAAGGTTTATTGCAAGGGCCAAGCAATGAATACAGGCAGCTCATGCTCTAAAGATGCAAACTCCCAGGGAAGAGTTTTAAAGGCAAATCTGGGGAGAGGGCTGCAGAGTGTGTGACTTTCTTCTGATTGGTTGGTGGTGAGGTAACATGGTGGTGTTCCAGAAATCTCAGTCATCAGCTTTCAGGTTCCAACCAGTCTGGGGTCCACATGCTTGTGCTCAGCCTGAAGTTACCATTTTCCACCTGGCCAGGGGCCTTAGTTCCTGTAGAAGAACTCAGAGATATTTACCAGATTGTTAAGTATAGCCCTTGAGGAGGAACCAGGACTTGCTCTTTTGCTGTACTATTGTTTCTTGACTGCTTTCCTTCACTCTGTCACTTCCCTAGTTAGTAACTGAATCTGCCCTTTGGAACTCAGGGAAGGTCTAAGAGGCTGAAACTTTTTCCCTGCAAACAAGAATGGTGGGGGAATTCCCTGGCCCGGGTTCAGTCCCCAGCTGGGGAACTAAAATCCCACAAACCACACAGTGCAGCCAAAAAAAAAAAAAAACAGAAAGAAAGGGGGGATACAGAAAGGATTTTGTACCTGGGAGGGCTCCATAAGGTCCTGCTCAGTTTCAATCTCCCTTTTCTTTGATACTTCTCAATCTTGAGGGGAACAGGTGTGGGACAAGAAAGGGAATATAGCTTTGGATAGAGAGGTTAATCATAGACTTGACAGGGGAACTCAGTTTCATAAGGGAAATAAACTTCCATTATAAGGGAAAGTTTTCCTTTAGTATTGGCCACCATATATGAACTGATGAACTAGATTGAAACCAGAGAAAATCAACTAGATTTGTGAGGAGATGTAAATCATGTCATGTGAAGCAATATTGAAGAAATTGCAGATGTTTAGCCTACAGAGCAGAAATCTCAGAGGAGCATAATTGTTTTGAAATAATCCTATGGAAGAGGGAGGAATTTATTATTCTGTCTAGTACTAGAGGGCAGCACTGACCCAAGTGGATGAAATTTACAGGAAAATTGATTTCTGCACTGTACAGAGATATTCTAATAATTAAACCACAATAATGGGACAAAACTACAACAACAGGATAAGTTGCCTTGAATTGAGGTATTGACACTGGAAATATTGAAGCAGAAGCTAGATTATTGACTACTTCAGTGGGTTAGAGTCAGTGACCTCTGAGGTTCATTCTAAATCTGAGGTTAGAGTATAAGGAAAACAAACAGTGGTGACTCCTCTGCCCAATTATTTCAGTCATACAATCTAGAGACCAATATCAGTCTCTCGGGTTTTTAAAGTAGTAAGTAGGCATGATAAGAAAGGAACAAATAGGTAATCATTCCCATCTAGAGAGGTGATAGTAGCATAGAAGATTTTATGTACCTGGAGATTAAGCACTATATTTCAGTAAGAAATTAGGTATTAATTTACATACACTTAGCTATTCATTCTTAGTCAGATTTTCCTGGCAGAGTACCGTAACAAATTACCTTGAGTTAAAGGTTAAATTCTTTAGGGAAAGAACTCTGTTATACTGTTCTTAGCAGGTACTTTTAGGAATACAGTCATTCTAATTCTAGGTTATATCTTTTTTAACATGAGCATAATTTATTGTTTGGTTGGTAATTAGTTGATCCTTGAGTAACCAAATATATGTCCCAGCAATATTTAAAGCAAGCTCCTATTTCTTCCTTTTTTTTAAAAAAAAAAGTTATTTATTTATTTAATTTCTTTGGCTGCTCCAGGTTTTAGTTGCTGCACACAGGATCTTCGTTGTAGCACGCAGGATCTTTAGTTGCGGCATGTGGGATCTTTTTTTTTTTTTCCAGTTGGGGCATGCAGGCTCTTAGTTGCGGCATGCAGGATCTAGTTCTCTGATCAGGGATCAAACCTGGGCCCCCTGCATTGGGAGCATGGAGTCTTTTTTTTTTAATATATTATTTTTTTAAATTAATTTATTTTATTGTATTTATTTTTGACTGTGTTGGGTCTTTGTTGCAGCATGCAGGCTTTCTCTAGTTGCTGCGAGCGGGGGTTACTCTTGTTTGTGGTGTGTAGGCTTCTCCTTGTGGTGGCTTCTCTTGTTGTGGAGCATGGGCGCTAGGTGCACAGGCTCTAGGTGTGCAGGCTTCAGTAGTTGTGGCACACAGGCTCAGTAGTTGTGGCACATGGGCTTAGTTGCTCCACGGCACGTGGGATCTTCCCGGACCAGGGCTCAAACCCATGTCCCCTGCACTGGCAGGCAGATTCTTAACCACTGCGCCACCAGGGAAGCCTGAACATGGAGTCTTAACCACTGGACCACCAGGGAAGTCCCTCCTATTTCTTCCTTTAAAAAAAAAAAACAACAACAACTTTTAAAATTGTACATTTAAATTATTGATTTCATTCATATGTGTGTGGGTAATTTGGAAAACAGAAAAAGTAAGTTGAAAAGAAAAGAAAAATAACTAAATATTCAAAGATAACTCTAAACATTTTGTATATTTCCTTCTAGCTATACTTTCACATAAAAGATTTTTGTGTAGGTAAAACTTACATAGTAAAAGACCGTATATATATACATGGCAGAGAGCAGTTCAGGGTAAGGGAGCCCAGGAGAACTGCTCTGCCACGTGGCTTGAATTCTCAGGTTTTATGGTAATGGAGTTAATTTCCGGATTGTCTCTGGCCAATTATCTTGCTTGGCCCATATTTGGTCTAACTCAGGGTGCTTCCTGGTGGCACATGCATCTCTAAGCCAAGATGGATTCCATCATGAGGGGTTTTGGGAGGTTGGCAGGACATATCATGTCCCTCCTTTTGGTCCCTCCTGAATTCTCTGGGTAGTTTTTGGTTAGTTTTCGGCAGCAGCACCACATTCTTTATCGGGACCTCCTGTTGTGAGACAACTCAGTCAAGCAGTTGTCATCGTTCCTGGCCAAGGCAGGTGGTCAGCAGTTCCCTAACACACACACACACACACATATAATGTTATTCCCTGCTTTCCCCCAAGGTTGATAAGGGTTTGCTTATGTAACTAAAAAAAATCTTTACATGCATAGTTTTAAATGCCTGCCTAATGTTGTTGCTACTTAACCTCAGGGACACATCCTTAATTTTGTGATTATCACTACAGCCCTAGTAGTTAATATTCTTTTGGGGTAATTTTACCCATATTTTTAAAAACCATTTTATGAGAGGTTTTTGCTTATCATCTACTGATATGATCATGTGACTTTTCTTCTGTAGCCTGCCTGTTTGATGTGGTGGATTACATTAATTGATTTTTATTTTATTTATTTATTTTTGGCCACACCACGCAACATGTGGGATCTTAGTTTCCCGACCAGGGATTGAACCCGTACCCCCTGTAGTGGAAGCGCAGAGTCTTAACCACTGGACTGCCAGGGAAGTCCTACATTAATTGATCATGTGCTTTAATAGAACACAATTCAAATGTTACCGAACATAAGTTTGTGTGCCTGAGGTACAGTGAGGACAAACAAACTGAAACGACAGAGTTTGGAGCAGAGAAAGGTTTATTGCAGGGCCACGCAAGGAGAACGTGTGGATCGTGCTAAAAAAATCCGAACTCCCTGATGGTTTCTGGGGAGAAGTTTTTATAGGCAAAATTTGGAGTGAGGGCTTCAGGGTGTGTGACTTTCATCTCATTGGTTGGTGGTGAGGTAATAGGGTGGGGCTCCAGGAGTCTTATCCTCATCCTGCAGTTGCCATCCTCCACCTGTATGGGGGCCTTAGTTCCTGCAGAAGAACTCAAAGATATTGTTATGCACAGTCCTTAGGAGGAACCAGGACTGTACCCTAAGGCTGCACTATTGTTTCTTGATTTCTCCTCCTTTGTTTCTGCATCCCCCTTCCATCCCTGATTAGCAACTGTTTGAATCTGCCCTTCGGAACTCAGGGAAGGTCAAGGAGGCTGAATGAAGCCTATTCCTACAAATAGGAAATGGGGGACATGGAAAGGATTTGTACCAGGGAGGGCTCCACAGGGTCCTGCTCGGTTTCACAAACATCCTGCTTTGTTGGAATGATTTCTTTGAACTTAGTTGCTGAATTTTCTGCAAGAAAAAGTACAGGTTATAATCTTATACAAATTATGTTTTGTACATGTTGCTAAAATCTTGGCTCTCTGTGTCCCAATGCCAAACAGAAATACAGAGACAGAGTTATAGAGGAGAAAGAAAGAGTGGCTTTATTTCTTTGCTAGGCAAAGGGGGGACACAGTAGGCCAGCGCCTCAAGAACTGTGCCCTGCTCCGTGGAGAATAGGGAGAGGTGTTATAGTCAGGGCTATAAGGGGTATGCTATAAGGATCAAAGCAGTAAGTCTTGCATTCTTCTTTCTTCTGCAAGAGTTTCAAAACGGTAGGGTAGCTGACAAGATTAGGGTGTGTGCAGGGTCTCAGGTAGTCTCTTAATCTTGATGAGCTTCTCTGGTCCCTTTAATCTTGCCTCAGGTGGTTTCGTGGCTGCTCCTCCCTTGATTAGCAACTGTTCAAATCTGCCCTTTGGAACTCAGGGAAGGTCATGGAGCTTGGAGTCTTGCCTACAAGAAATGGGGGACAAAAATGCCTCTGTGCCCAGGAGCCCTACAGGGCCTTGCTCGGCATCATAGATAGGTTTCAAACAGAAGGTTTCTGAGGAGACTTTCATTTAAAGGCTAATATTTCTAACAATTACTAATTATACAGTTAGATTTTTAAAAATACGTTTTCTCATAACTACTCTTTTTTGATACGTATTAGGTAGCCTAGCAGGTTTTCAAATATTTAGGTATATGAGTATACAATCGTAGAAGGAGAGGATTACTTAACTTTTTTTTTTTTGGCGGTACGCGGGCCTCTCACTGTTGTGGCCTCTCCCGTTGCGGAGCACAGGCTCCGGACGCGCAAGCCCAGCGGCCATAGCTCACGGGCCCAGTCGCTCCGGGGCATGTGGGATCTTCCCGGACCGGGGCACGAACCCGTGTCCCCTGCATCGGCAGGCGGACTCTCAACCACTGCGCCACCAGGGAAGCCCAATTACTTAACTTTTAAAGAAAATAATACAACTTTTACAGTAAACTCTTTGAACTTTTATCAAAGTTCATGTTCACAGTTTTCAAAATTGCACAATGAGTCTTTTCCTAGAAAGTAAATCATTTGTTATTTCCTGCTATGTTGCAATTCTAGGTTACAAGACTGGCTAACGATAGATAGCAAATAGAATAGAAATAAATGGGGCAAACATTTATTACTCTTATAGGTTTTTTTTCTGTTCCAGTTTCTAACTTCTGACATTTTACTGGGGGCATTAGTGGTGGGGGAATTTAAACTCTGAAAAACAAGAGAAATGAAATAATTTATGTAAATATATACAAGTAGAAGTTATAAAAGAATAGAACTCAACATTTACAGATACTTTTTCCCACACAATTGAATTGCATATAACATATACTGAAATGTATAAAGAAATTTGAGGGGGGGAATTTTAGCCAAATTCAATTTGACATTTTCAAGTGTCAGTTGCACTTTTTGGAGTTGCATTTGAGAATGTTGAGTATCACTACCTTTAACTCAAAATGCGAAGCACAGCAAGAATATCTTTGAGGCTAAATACAAAACAAGGGGATTAGTTCATTCATTTATTCATTTAACATTTATTGACTACTTATTATCTCTCTTGTACTTTACTAAGTTCTACCATGAAGATAGTGGAGACACAGTAGGGAGAGAGACAAGTATAAAAATCATAAAAATGACAGTGAATTGTGAAAAGTGATATAACTTACCAATGAACAATGTGCTGCAGAATCACAGAGGATGGAATAACAACTCTCTCTTAGGGTATGAAGGTGTAGAGAAACAGTTACAAACACATATGCACCTAGCAACAGAGCCCCCAAGTACATGAAATAAAAACTGACAGAACTGAAGTGAGAAATAGACAATTTGACAATGATAGTTGGAAAATTCAATACCACACTTTCAATAATCAATATAACATATACTTTAAGTGGGTGAATTTTATGGTATGTGAATTATGTCTCAACATATTCTTTTTTTAAGGTGTAGAAAGGCTTTGGTAGGGAAGACTTCATAGGGCAAATGTGCATCTAAAAATAACTCAGTTTTTCTGATTTTGTAAAGGAACATTATCACATACATTCTATTTTTTTAATTTATTTTTTATTGACGTATAGTTGAATTACCATGTTGTGTTAGTTGTACAGCAAAGTGATTCAGATGTGTATATATATATATATATATATTTCTTTTTCAGATTCTTTTCCCAATAGGTTATTACAAAATATTCAGTACAGTTCCCTGTGCTACACAGGTGGTCCTTGTTTTTTATCTACTTTATATATAGAAGTGTGTATGTGTTGCTCCCAAATTCCTAATTTGTTCCCCCCATCACGTACATTTAAAAAATGATAAAAGTAAAAAAAAATGATAAAAGTAATAAGTAATATATATTTATATGAGAAAAGTGTATTACACATAATTTTAAAAACCATCCCTTCTACCACCTAGTGGTATCTACTTTTTTTAGACACTTGTTGACATTTAATATTCTTGTGTTTTTCAATGCATATATTTTTGTTTTAAAATAGGTAGTATTTTAGGGACTTCCCTAGTGGCACAGTCATTGGGAATCTACCTGCCAATGCAGGGGACATGGGTTCGAGCCCTGGTCTGGGAAGATCCCACATGCCATGAGCAACTAAGCTCATGCGCCACAATTACTGAACCTGTGCTCTAGAGGCCACAAGCCACAACTACTGAGCCCACATACCACAACTACTGAAGCCTGCATGCCTAGAGTCCGTGCTCTGCGACAAGAGAAGCCACTGCAATGAGAAGCCTGCGTGCAGCAACGAAGACCCAATGCAGCTATAAATAAATAAATAAATAAATAAAAATTGATTAAAAAATAAAATAAAATAGGTAGTAAAGTAGCATAAAATATAATACAGTTTATCTCGTTTCTAAATCTAAACTCCTTGATAATTTCTTAAGCCATTAAATATTCTTTTAAAGCTGTATAGTATTTCATTGCATATGTGTATCAGAATTTATTTAACCATTCCCCTTTGGTTGGTCACTTAGCTTCATTCCAATGTTATGCTGCACAAGGCATAATGCTTTGATAAACAGAGGCATACAAAATTTTTGTGCATGTCTCTATTTATTTCATTAAAATAAATCTCCCCAACTAGGACAACTAGGTTGAAGGATATCCAATATTGTTAATGTCCTTCAGAATATTTTCACCAAAATATACTTAAAAGTATGAATTTTACAGGACTTCCCTGGTGGTCCAGTGGTTAAGACTTTGCCTTCCAATGCAGGGGGTGCAGGTTCGATCTTTGGTCGGGGAGCTGGGATCCCACATGCCTTGAAGCCAAAAAACCAAGACATAAAACAGAAGCAATATTGTAACAAATTCAATAAAGACTTTAAAAATGATCTACATCAAAAAAATCTTTAAAAAAAACGTATGAATTTTACAACAAATTTCTGTCAACATGACAAAGCTAAGGCCATATTTGCATAAAATTCCTTTTTTTTTATTGCTCTTGAGGCTGATTTTTATTTCATGTCTATTGGCTATTTGCTACTTATCCTTTTGCAAAGTATGTTTATGTACCATACCTGTTTTTCTACTGGGATATTTATATTTTTTGATTTTAGGAGCTCTCTAAAGGTTATGGATATTAACATTTGATCTATCACGTTACTGGGAGTCCTTTTATGTTCATTTAATTGTCTGCAGAATGATGGAGACTAATACAGTATGTTACATGAACACTACTTATCTGAGAAGTGGTGAGAAGATTATGATGGGTAGTCCGTGATCTTTCTGATACACATTAGAAACTATTTGGATTTGAATTAATCTTCACCTTTATTACATAGACTTTATACAATATCCAAATTGAAAATCACAACTATCTTCCTATCAGATCACCAGAACTTTATCACTTTCAACTAGTTTCTTCCTAAAAGGACATTAGTTTGTTTCCATGTTTTTAGGAGGATATATATTCATCAATTTAAATATGCAATGCTTTTTTATCTTAGCTAGGATAATTGTTTAAAGATTGACATAATGGCATATCCTTTTTTTTTTTTTTTTGCGGCACGCGGGCCTCTCACTGCTGTGACCTCTCCCGTTGCGGAGCACAGGCTCAGCGGCCATAGCTCACGGGCCCAGCCGCTCCATGGCATGTGGGATCTTCCCGGACCGGGGCACGAACCCGTGTCCCCTGCATCAGCAGGCAGACTCCCAACCACTGCGCCACCAGGGAAGCCCCTCCTTTTTTTTTTCTTAATTGAAGTACAGTTGATTTACTGGCATATACTTTACATGGAAGAGCAAAAATGAGATTTTAGAGATTATTCTATATTTCATTCTGTTTAATAAAACAAATTATAAAAACATTGATTTAGAAATGTAAGCTGTTTAATTAATTATTATTATTATAGTAAAAATATTTAACATAAAATTTACCATCTTAAGCATTTTTCAGTACATAGCTCAATAGTGTTAAATGTATTCACATTGTTATTTTTTTCATCCTGCAAATCCGAAACACTATGCCCATCAAACAACTCCCCTTTTCCCTTTCTCCCCAGTCCCTGGTTATCACCTTTCTACTTTCTGTCTCTATGAATTTGACTGCTCTAGGTACCTCACATAAGTGGAATCATACAGTACTTGTCTTTGTGTGACTGGTTTATTTCCCTTAGATAATGTCCTCAAGGGTCATCCACGTTGCAGCATGTGACAGGATTTCCTTCCTTTTTAAGACAGAATGATAAGCCATTTTATGTATATACCATGGATGTATTTTGTTTATCCATTTATCTGTTGATGGACATTTGGGTTGCTTCCACCTCTTAGCTCTTATGAAAAGTGCTGCGATGGATGGGTGTGCAAATATTTCTTTGAAACTCTGCTTTTAATTCTTTTAGATATATACCTAAAAGTAGGATTGCTGGATCAAATGGTAGTTTTATTTTTAATTTTTTTGGGAAACTCTGTATAGTTTTCTATAGCAGATGCACCATTTTACAATCCTGCCAACAGTGCATAAGGGTTCCAATTTCTCCACAACCTCAGCAACACTTGTTATTTTTTGCTTGTTTGTGATAGCAGCATCCTACTGAGTGTGAGGTGATATCTCACTGTAGTTTTTTTTTTTTGTTTTGCGGTACGCGGGCCTCTCACTGTTGTGGCCTCTCCCGTTGCGGAGTACAGGCTCTGGGCGCGCAGGCTCAGCGGCCATGGCTCACGGGCCCAGCCGCTCCGCGGCATGTGGGATCTTCCCGGACCGGGTCACGAACCCGTGTCCCCTGCATCGGCAGGCGGACTGTCAACCACTGCGCCACCAGGGAAGCCCCTCACTGTAGTTTTGATTTGCATTCCCCTCATGATGAGTGATGCTGAGCATCTCCTGTGCCTTTTGGCCATTTGTAAATAAGCTCCTTTATTTTTTAACTCACCATTTTCCAACTCAATATAATTATTTTAAATTAATGTCTTTGATAATACATTAATTAATGTCTTTGATGACATTGTTTTTCTCCTGGTATGCAGTAAAACCACAAAGTTTTTTCTACTAGTATGCAGTAATGCAGATTTCTGTAGTTAATTTGCAGATGGAATGTTTTTTGCATACCTAGTTTTAAAATTTATTTTGTTTAAAATTTAAAATTTTTATTGTACATGATATAACCCCTTTGCAAGTAAACCATCTTTCACATTAGAAAATATATGTAAAATATATGGTAGAGTACCTAGCATATAAAGAAATACAATAAATATTATTTTCCTATTAATTAGTACTTAACAATTTTATTTATTCTTGAGGATTTTTACAAAATATACCTAATTTTCCACATGAATATTTCCTATGCTTGAATGTTCAAAATAGGGTTAGAAAAAGAAAAACTCTTGTCACAAATAAATATATAGAAATTATATATTGAAGAAAATAAAGTTACATAGGGCAGAAAAAAGTTTTCTGTGGCCTTCTTAGGATCCCTGGCTGGGTCTGAAAATTAAACTGACAAAGACAAATAAACAGAAGTAAAGCATACCAATTTATTTAATATAAGTTATACATGACACGGGAGCTTTCATAAGGAAATAAAGACCTAAATACACAGTTAGACCTCAGTATTTTATGCTAGGTTTAATGAAGAGTGGACAGTCATGGAGGAATATGATAGGTTAGGGAGTATGAGGTGTTAAAAGATAAACTGAGGTATATTAAACATTTTAAGAGTTTTCTGAGCATTTATCCATTCAAATCTGGCAACGCTGAACCTGAAGTGGTTAGGGGAACTCCACCAACAGGAGATAGGGAAAGGATTTATAGAGAGAATCAAAAAAAGGAAATTATTTCATTTGCTATAGCTTAAAACCTGGTTGGCTATTTGTGATTGGTTGTTCTTAGCATTTTGATTTTGTAACCTTGAGGCATTTACAGGCTTAGATTTTGGTTTGCTTATGTAGGATGCCATGGCATTAGAGCCACCTCAATATAATGGCCTCTCTTTTTAATCAATTTAACAGTAGATAATTGTAGTAAAATGAGGGAAATTTAGCAATATCTGCTTGTTAAGATTCTTGTTAGCATTCCTTTGTCTTTGGAGAAAAGGATTGTTAGGGGAACCACTGACTGAAACTGCCCGCCCTGCCCAGGCACCATAGTAACCACTTGCATGAGTTATCTTACAACAGGAGGTCCTGGTAAGGAATGCGGAACTAACAAGCTACCACAACTGGAAGAATTCGGGAAAGGTCAAGAGGAGAGAGGAGACTCCAGTCCATATGTCCTACCAACCTCCCAGAATCCTTCTTGCTGGAATCCATCTTGGCTGAGCAGTGTGCGTGCCACCAGGAAGGACCCTGAATCAGAGTGATTGGCCAGAGACAACCTGGAAGCTAACCCAATTACCATAAGGCCTGAGATGGCGAGCCACGTGGCAGGGGAGTTCTCCTGTGTTCCCTTACTGTGCTCCTCTCTTGCCCCTTCCCAATAAAGTCTCTTGCTTTGTCAGCATGTGTGTCTCCTCAGACAATTCATTTCTGAGTGTTAGACAAGAGCCCACTCTTGGGCCCTTGAAGGGGTCCCCCTTCCTATAACAGTATGGGTCCTTTTCTCTGGGTATAGGGAGGACACAGCCTCATATGAAGGTTTTATGACCTGTTTCAGGGGAGGGGCTGTGGCAGGGAGGGGTGGGGGTGGAGTTCAGAGTGACCTTCGTGTTTCTGCTGTTTTCTCAAACTCCTTCAGTTTAAAATGTTCAATATGCGAAAAACCTAGAAACAATAAATGCTGGAGAGGGTGTGGAGAAAAGGGAACCCTCTTGCACTGGTTGTGGGAATGTAATTTGATACAGCCACTATGGAGAACTGCATGTAGCTCCTTAAAAAACTAAAAATAGAATTACCATATGACCCAGCAATCCCACTACTGGGCATATACCCTGAGAAAACCATAATTCAAAAATCATAGGTACCCCAATGTTCACTGCAGCACTATTTATAATAACCAGGATATGGAAACAACCTAAATGTCCATCGACTGATGAATGGATAAAGAAAATGTGGTACATATATATATAATGGAATATTACTCAGCCATAGAAAGGAACAAAATTGGGTCATTTGTAGAGATGTGGATGGACCTAGAGTCTGTCATACAGAGTGAAGTAAGTCAGAAAGAGAAAAACAAATATTGCATATTAACACATGTATGTGGAATCTAGAAAAATGGTCCTATTTGCAGGGCAGGAATAGAGATGCAAACATAGAGAATGGATGTGCTGACACGGGGGGGAAGGGGAGGGTGGAACGAATTGGGAGATTAGGTTTGACATAAATACACTACCATTTTTAAAACAGATAGCTAGTGGGAACCTGCTGTATAGCATAGGGAACTCAGCTCAGTCCTCTGTGATGACCTAGATGGGTGGGATGGGGTGGGGAGCGAGGTCCAAGAAGGAGGGGATGTATGTATACATGTAGCTGATTCACTTCTTTGTACAGTACAAACTAACACAAGATTGTAAAGCAATTATACTTGAATAAAAAAAAAATTCAATATGCCAAGGTGCCATATTTAGGGTAGTGTGTCCTGAATCCCACTGGTTACAAATATTCATTTACAAATACAAACTTACAAAATGGCCTCTTTGTAAATTAGTTCTAACATTGAGGTGTAACACATTTAAGACCTGTTTCTTGGCATTACCCATTTTCATGATGGCAAAGAAGCATTTTTTTAAACCCTGAAATTCAAGTCACAAAAAGCATCAACTTTTCTTTAGATGTCATAATGCTTTTTATACCAAAATACCAGAAAAATATATCCCATGGTGATAACTAAATATCACAAGTGAAGAGTATGGAAGTTTCATCTCATGTGTGACTTTGAAAATGCCCTTTTGCTAGGAACATGGGAAAGCAATTCTGCCTCAAATGGTGCTACTGATAAATATCATATTGGCCATTTAACTGTTTTTAGCAATGTTTTGTACTTCTAAAAGAAGTGACCTTTTAGTAAAAGATTTAAAATTAATCTTCTTCAAAATGGAGGCATTTTGAATATTATTAATTGCATTACAAAATAATGTAATTATATGCTATGAAGTAAACAGAAGTTCAAGAAATTATATATCTCTTATGGGCATTTATGTGTATTTGGATAATTCAAGCCTACAATTTTTTTTCCTTGCCTAAATTGATTTTGGTTATCTAACTCATTTTCTTCCAGTCTTTCTTTTGTTCTGTACCAAGTAGATACAGAACAAAAAAATTAAAAAAAATAGGAATAGGAATAATAATAAAAAATAAAAATAGCAATAATAATTTTTAAAAGGTACAGAATTTTAAAATGGAAAAAGAGGGAATTCCCTGGCAGTCTAGTGGTTAGGACTTGGCACTTTCACTGCCGAAGGCCTGGGTTCAATCCCTGGTTGGGGAACTAAGATCCCACAAGCTGCATGGTGTGGCCAACAACAGCAACAAAAAAAAAAAAAAAAGGAAAAAGAGCCCTGCAGATGGTCCAGTCCAACTCTGTCATTTTAAAGACAAAGAAATCTAGCTCCAGAGAGGTTAGCTCTTTGTCTCACAACACACAGCTAGGAAGGAACTGGTAGAATAAGACTAGAGAACTAGTTTCCTGAGTCACATTATACTGCCTATCAAGGTAACCTTTTGAGAGTGTTACTGAGTCCAAGCTCTCTCTGCTCGTGGCACAACAGGCCAATAAATTGGAGACAAGGTGTTGAGGCAAGGAATAACGACTTTATTCGGAAAGCTGGGCGTCTGAGAAGATGGCGGACTAGGGTCCTAAAATATCATCTTATCGGGGTCTGGATGCTACTTGCTTTTATAGAACAGAGAGGGGGAGGAGGTGAGGAAGTAAAGTAAAAAGGCTATAAGTCTTGCAAAATATCTCCTGGTTTTGGCCAGCTTTGGGGAGGGGATGTGTTAATTTCTTCTTTTCTGCAGCCATTCACAGGTGGGCAAGGTCGTGGTGTTTCCCTGTGAGCTGAACAAAGGCACTTTAGTTTAACGTTCAGGCAGAGGGGCAGGGTCCCCGAGGCAGGTCCTTATGTATGTCTATAGCTATAGACAGAACAAAAGTAATGGAAAGCAAAGGTCAAAGTAAAAGAAACAGATCCAACATGGAGTCAGGTTTTCTTCCCTGTTACAAGAGGAAGGTGGGGGGATATTTTATTTTTCTTTTTCAATTGTCAAAACATACCTAGAGCATATTAAAACTTAGAAAAGTTAGCCAAGTTGTTTAAATTTAGTTTGATAATTTTGCTAACATTTTGAAATACCTACCCTCAAATAAATGGGAGGTGAAAATAAATGCATCCAAAAAATGAAATTGGGTAAATAATCAGTTAAGCTTGTTCCTTTTCTTATCCCTTGTATTTTATTCTGTGGCATTAAAAATATCCATTTCAGGGCTTCCCTGGTGGTGCAGTGGTTAAGAATCCGCCTGCCAATTCAGGGGACATGGATTTGAGCCCTGGTTCGGGAAGATCCCAGATGCCGTGGAGCAACTAAGCCTGTGTGCCACAACTACTGAGCCTGCGCTCTAGAGCCCATGAGCCACAACTACTGAGTGCGAGTGCCACAACTACTGAAGTCTGCGGGCCTAGAGCCCATGCTCTGCAACCAGAGAAGCCACCGCAATGAGAAGCCCACGCATCACAATGAAGGGTAGCCCCCGCTCACTGCAACTAGAGGAAGCCCACGAGCAGCAATGAAGACCCAACCCAGCCATAAATAAATAAATAAATAAAATTAAAAACAAAACCAAAAAAAATCCGTTTCATAATTATATTTGCTATATTAACTCACAAATCTTCACAAAGTAGTGGTAAGGTTTTTCATGAGCAACATGCTTCACATGTTCTCATCTGTTTAAAGCTATTGTCTTCACTTCTTTTCTCTTTCCACTACATTGGACATGGTATCTCCTCCCTCACCCCTAGCCTTTTTTTCTCATTAAGATTGCAGGTTCATGAGTTCCATTATTTAAGCTCAGACAAAGAAAAGATGTAATTGAGATCCTTCCTAAAGAGTAGAGCTCAGACAAATATGCATTTCTTTTCTTTCTTTATTTTTTTTGGTCTCTCATCTTTTCCATGTGATGAATAGGAATAGTTTGTGGCAGATCCCCCTGTGCTCACACTCTGATACACAGCTGGTGAATTGTTTAGCACTCGGCATGTGGCCTGACCTGCACCAACACCCAGAGCTGGGGCCAGGGCACACAGCTTCTGTCATAGCTGCATGCAGAAAACACACAAAGCTTAATTTGGAAAGTGAGAGAAAGGATAAAAATATCTAAGTATCAAATATTCAAATTTCTTTCTATCAACCTGCTTTCTTTATATATGGGAAATCTTACATTCCCATTATCTACCTAACTACAATTTCCAATTGATTAAGCAGGTTATTTTGCATTTTCATAAAAAAGTGAAACATCACAGTAACTCTCCTCTCTGAGGGTTTTTTTATTTTCCTATTTTTTGAAAATAGGAAAACACAAGTAAACACACAAATTCACCTTCTCTGTCTAGACTACTGGAGAGTGATTATTTTTCAAAATGACAATCTGAAAATGTACCACATGTTCAAGCATAAAAAAATAGCTTGTTTTGGTATTCATTAATCTAATACAATTGAATTTGGTTTTATTAATATTCTTTAGAATATTCTTATTCAACAAAAATTTGAACAAAAATGAATTTAGCTACATTTCATAAGAAAATCGATTTGGTGAAGACATCCTTATTCCCTGAGCATTTGGTTCAGTTTTCATAATTTACTATCTATCCCTGAAGCCATCTTTCAGACATGGCATTTTAAAAGTTTCATTCCTATAAAATTCAAAGAAACATATTTTTTAAATAGGAAAACTATTTTTCAGTTCTGCCATATTTTCAACTGTGGTATCAAACAGCTTATGTTTTGGGGGTAAAAGAATGCATTCAGTGAGAGATCTACACCCCTCATTAATGTGACTGTTTCATTTTCTGGACTGTATCCTGTCTGTTACTCTTCTGCATTCAGATATTCAGATAAATTATCTATTTTCACAAGCTCAGTGAAGAATTATTAGTTGTATATTTAGGCATATTCAGCAACTCTGAAATATCCTTAGGCACATATGAGCTCTTTGTTAAGAACCTTCTGCAGATGAATAGGAGGGAACAGTTTTTGGTTTCTCTACTATCGTACAAAATACCACATAATAATAATCACAATTATCTCCTTTTTTCATTAAACATTTCACTGAAAATATATTCATGATCAAGTACTTTTGTTAAGTAGCATTGACCATTTGTTCTAATTTTTAATTCAAAAAGGGTTTGCCATAATTGCTGCCTTATATACCAAAATAGATGTAGCATCTTCCGTTTTTCATTTTTCAGAACACAGAAACAAGTAAGAAATAAAGGAACTGCAACACCTTCAAAGGATATCAAACTAGCACATTCACATTTAGCTTTTGAATTTAGCTATAAGGGCCCTTGGGCTTATTCTTTGGTTTCGATAAGGGCCAATGCTTGCTTTCCAGATGTTGCTATTGCTTTACTTTCATGACTCATAATTCTGCAGTAGCATGTGTAATGCTATTTGTGCACATACTCTGGTGATAGTACTACCTAACTAGTAAATGGGGATACTGTCACTAGGACACAGCAAACTACTACTAACTCCTCTCACCTGCAAAGATTTCCTACAGGCTTCCCTTTCCCTTAAAAACTGGTGGATTGTTTACAGCTACTGTAGGGGAGGAAAAAATAATTTTCCCTCTACCCTTCCAAGTTCTTGGATGAGACCTTCCCCCACGTAATAAAAGACAGATTAACAAAAGAACAAACAGAACTTTATTAACATGTATATTTCATGTATACATGGGAGATACCCAGGAAAACTGAGTAACTCCCCAAGACGGCCAAGTCATCACCTTCAATAAATACCATCTTCAGTTAAAGACAAAAGAAAGATGTTGGGTGTGGGGTGAACCAGTTATGGGAGGTGACCAGGAAAAGCACAGTAAACAAGGGTAAGGGTTGTTATGCAGATTTAAGTAGGCACCTTTTCCATTGATAAGATCCTGTTGTGATTTAGTCTTTCTTCCTTTCTTGGTACAGAAAGGGAGACACTTACAAGTGGAGATTTACTCTATAAATGTAAATTTCCCTTACAAAAGAGCAGCTTCTCTGTTTTCAGAGCATCTCCTGTGTCTGCTGTTTGTCAAAATAATTAGCTCAAAATAATTTATATGCCAAAGAGGCATATTTTGGGGTGGCATGTTCTGCTACACTTCACTACCTTAGTTCCTGTGGGAGAATTCGGAGTCTATTTAACTCTACATGTAGAATTTGACTAGTCTCTGAAATGAATACTCAATTTAAAATATGTTACAAAATGTTCAAATGAAAAGCCTGTATACACGTACACAATCACTATATGTATACCAGGTTTTTCAGTGATAAAAGAAAAAAATTAGTGATAGAACTGCACCCCATGAACAGAAATTCAGCTCTCAGACCGCTCCATTTCTCCTTATCGGGAAGTAACAGAGAGCAGGTTCTCTGGGTGTGTACACTTAGGAATAAGAAGGAATCATTGGCACAGATTCCTCTCTATGGCACACTTGTAAAGCTACTGTTGACTTAAAAAAATGCACAGTGTGAGAGCTGTGAGTTGTTTTATTTGGGGCAAAGTGAGGACTTCAGCCCAGGACACAGCATCCCAGATAGCTCTGAGAAACTGATCCAAAGAAGCAGTGGGGAAGGTCAGTATATATGTGATTTTGGTGAAGGGGGAGTACATGCAATTGAATGGATATTTTTTTGCAGAAGATTTCTGCTAGTCACCAAGAGCAGTCATCACCATGAATGATTTTAGTGTTTTTCTGGATATGAAGAGATACAAGAATTGGGCTCATAAAATCGGCTCCTAAAAACATCTAACTATCTGAAAACCTGTTCTGCCAGTTTTTCCCAGGGCACAGAGCGCCTCATGTCTGCTCTCCCCCTGAACTCCTTTCAGGGGGTGTTGAAAGTCAGCATCTGCTGTAGCACCCGATTTAATCCTTGTAGAGGTAGATGGCAAGTGCCCATGGCGAGTGCCAATTTGTAGTTGACAGGGCTCCCTCATGGTCATAAATTTGACAATGCTTTGGGAGGTATTTCATGACCGTTTCATCCCACGGTGCTAGGAAGGCTCATTCCTAGGTCTGGCGAAGATAGGCCACTCAGTGTGCTATTACTGGACTAGGTCTTATAAACAATTGCTAAAGGTAGCTCTGGACCACCTGCTTTACTAATCTGTTATAGTCCAAGAAAAATTCCCTCTTGTTGTATCTTTCCATATCCAGAGTTACACTATTACAATCATTGATCTCATATAAAACTATGTATTTTTGTTGGAGGCTCAGTCACACATTTGGTAATGCCAGAAACAACAATCTTGTAAAACAAGCAAAATACAAATAACATACCTAGCAGTATTATTAAAGTCATAAGTAAGAATTAAGCCAAGAACTTCCATTAGGTGCAGCCCAGTATATCCTCAGGTCATCTGACTTAGTCTGTTCTGTACCAATCCTTATCTTTCAGGAAAATTATATTTTGACACGGTCCATAATGCTCCCAGCCCAATTTCCTAGTGTTGCTAGGCTGGTTATCCTTAGTATAATTTGATTGTTCCCAAGATAAAGGGGGGCGTTAAAACTTAAATGACTGCAGCCTGCTGTTAACACATAAATCCATCCCATAATTTTGGGAGGTTTTATTCCTTGGCTGAAATATTGCTTGTTGCTCTGATTGAGCTTGAGTAACTTTAGAGGAAAATTCATTTTTTATGGCCAGGGTCAGAGCAGGTATTATTAATTGGCTAGGTGAGGGAATCCGCTGAACAAGACTATCATTTCTTTCCTCTAGAATAAATTACCTAAGGGTCATCCAATTAGAGCCCTGGAGGGGAGAAATCCACCAAGATAACCCAAAAGTACTAGACACAGGTAATTGGCTGCAAACCCAACAATTGGATTGATTTTTTTTTTAACATCTTTATTGGAGTATAATTGCTTTACAATGGTGTGTTAGTTTCTGCTTTATAACAAAGTGAATCAGCTATACATATACATATATCCCCATATCTCCTCCCTCTTGCGTCTCCCTCCCACCCTCCCTATCCCACCCCTCTAGGTGGTCAAAAAGCACCAAGCTGATCTCCCTGAGCTATGTGGCTGCTTCCTACTAGCTATCTATTTTACATTTGGTAGTGTATATATGTCCATGCCACTCTCTCACTTCGTCCCAGCTTACCCTTCCCCCTCCCCAAGTCCTCAAGTCCATTCTCTACATCTGCGTCTTTATTCCTGTCCTGCCCCTAGGTTCTTCAGAACCATTTTTTTCTTTTTAGATTCCATATATATGTGTTAGCATACGGTATTTGTCCCTCTCTTTCTGACCCACTTCACTCTGTATGACAAACTCTAGGTCCATCCACCTCACTACAAATAACTCAGTTTCGTTTCTTTTTATGACTGAGTAACACTCCATTGTATATATGTGCCACAACTTCTTTATCCATTCATCTGTCATGGACACTTAGGTTGCTTCCATGTCCTGGCTATTATAAATAGAGCTGTAATGAACATTGTGGTACATGACGCTTTTTGAATTATGGTTTTCTCAGGGTATATACCTAGTAGTGCGGATTGATTTTTAAAATTAGCATAGGATCGTGCCCATGATAGGAAAACATTTGATTCATATACAAAGCTCTAAGAAGTCAAGAAAATATTGTAAATGATCCTACAAGTCAGGTCTAGGATCTTGGGCAACCTGTCTACTTCTGATGTCATCTTCTTCTTGTCCTAGTGTGAGTGTAATTTCCCCTCTGATAAGTGTCCTTTAATCTAGGTCGGAGATAGTCCTTTAGATTATGTCTCTTCCAGTATGCATAATCCCCTGGTTGCAAGTCATGGGGATTCTGATTTTCGTCCAAAGATAGATTACTGAGATAAGCTTCAGAAACAAACTTAGAGTGTCCTTTTAATAATTCAATTTAACTTTACATCAATATAACATAACAGCAAGGAACTATCTGGGAAGTTAGTAAATACAGACCTCCATTAACAAAACTGGGATTTAACATTCATTGAAACATCTTTTTCTCTCTAAAATTACCCTCATTTCTACCAAATATAACCAAATTAAGACTAATTTGTTTGCAAAATAAATCTGGTCTAATAAACTTGGCCTGATGATTTATATAACTATAATAGATCATATAGGCTTTTTGCTTGCTGAAACTGTTATAAGGAGTCTCAGACTGGACTTTTAAAAGACCTCTCAGGGCTAGGAAAGTCACACCAAGGGCTTATCACAGATTTCACCTAACAAATCTAGGTGAATTCTTCCCTTTTCAAGGTCCCCAAAATACCTTGAGATTTCTATACCTACTAGTGAGGTAGCCTTCCTAATTTATCTGATAAAGCTGATGGGAACCTAAGAGTTTCCAGTGTCTGGAGGGAACAGATAAAAAAGATAAATGTTTCAATTCTGCTTACAAAGGTATAATTTACCAATTACTGTAAGTCATAATTAGTTTGAGGGGAAGGTTTACCTTACACCTGGAAAACACAGATTTAAACCAGTAATTTTTCAGATAGAAATCATAAAATTTATAACCATATTCACCAGTTCACCCAGTCCTATGTAACTAATACTTTTTGTTAACAGCTTTATGAAGCCATCAGGTTTTTCATTAGAATTCTTTAGTTTCCTACCCAGCTCAGCATTATGGTCTGAAAGCCAGAAACTTGTATTTATTCAAAAGCCCTTTCTATAAATCTTCTTGAAGAGGAAGCATTTTTGCCAAGGCATCAGAGTGAAACCGTGTCTATAATGACAAAAGACTTAAGGCATGTTTAAAATCTGCTTACAATGCAATGCAACTGACAAAGCAACTTGGTTAATGCTGTGACGTACAACACTTTAAGATAATAACTAGAATTATGACTGATAACATTTTACCAGGACATGTCAGAATTTTAGGAACTGCATATAATTTCTAGAATATCTATATTAATAACATTTACCTTACACTAAAACCTAAGAAGATTTATTATTCATTTGACAATACTTCCCATGTAACAATGTACCAAATGAACCTATTTTATAATCTCTCTTTGGGATGTTTCAGGGGCACTTTGAAGCATCCTAAAGTTAGCTAGAGGTCAAAAGGACTTCATTAGAATTTGATTTAGGAAGTTTTGTCAAAAAATATCAAAAAGGATTTAGAACACTCAGTCAGGTAGGATCACAGGTCACTGTGAAACAATAGTTATTCACTTAGCCAAAGTAACAATAAAAGATTTCAAAGGCAAATACAGAACAGATCACTTAAAAGGTAAAAAAACTTGAAATCTGTTATCAAAGGCAGTTCAACATTTTAAGAAATCTTGTCCTCTTAAGAGAGACAGAAGCCACATTCAAGTTTTGCACCATCTTACTTTTAAAATTAATTTACTCAATTAAATTTATTTTAAACTTAGTCAATCCTGACCATGCACAAAACTCTTTTCTCAGGGTCCTCTTTCCACAAACCCTTTGTCACTTTCTATATCCAGCATTTTATTTTCCCATTCAGAAACAGCCACCTGTAAGTCAGACCTACTTCCTTTTCCCTTAATAAAATGTAATTCCATTCTTCATGCCTTCTTTACTGAAAACACACATCTTACTTTCCTTAAGCAACTATGAACTGTCTTTTATGTTAGCATTCTGTAGATTGGTGAACATAAATACCAGTGATATTTTCTAAAAACACTTGCTTTCTTTAGAGAAAGTGGCACCAAACATACTCATTAATAGTCCTAAATACCTTTTGTTTCTCTGTAAAAGTAAGCCAATGTTCAGTAATTAATGTTTCAGTATCTTATTTTATTTGGGAATGACCTAGCTATTCAATAAGCTTCCATCACTTAATTTAGCACAACTCTAGAACTGCAAGTTACCAGAATCTGGAGACACTATTGTAGATAGACATTCCTAAAGCAAAATTATTCTTAATAGAGTTTATCTGAAAGCTCTTATCTCATTTACGTTTTCTTTCCTTAACAAGTTTCTTCACATCAAGTTACTTTCCTTGCTGACAAATTTGTAACAGATATAACAAGATTTTATTTAGTTTATATTACACCTAGGCATAATAAAAGTATTATACTTAATGCTGATGACTCTAGAAACATGTCTATATTAATTAGATCAACAAACTTAAACATTAATACCAAATATTAATTTAATACTGAATATTTCCCAGTTCATGTGAACCTGAAATTTATTTAGCTTAATTTCTCTTGTGTTTAGAATTGTTTGATTTGTAAGCGCTTACTTTTCTTTAAGCCAATTAAATAGAGCTCATTTACAAATTAACCACAGCAATATTATCCAAAGACAAAGACACATACTGAGACATACATATATCCAGACAGACACAAGAGATCTAGCTGCATTTTCTATACTTAGTCATGAATCAGGTATCATAATATAAAACTCACTAGTTTATAAATAACAGTTGGTATAAGAAACAATTTTAAAAGGCTTCTTCCAGTTTTTTTTTCTTCTCAATCTCAGGAATTAGAGATGGTCTAGATAAGACAAGTGTTCCTGAGACCTCTGGTCTCAAGGCACAGGGAGAGAAAATCAGGTTCTCCTAGTAGGACTTATTCCCTTAGGGTCAGAATTCTGAAGAGAATTTTTTTTTTCCTTCAAGCTAGCTTTCTCTACTGGTTGGGAATTAAATGGGGGTCGGTTAAACTTTGACTGGCATTGTGTACTTAATTGGTGCAATTGAAGGTTCATAATTTTCGTAGATACCTCCTTTTCTTTCTTTTTAGTGGTTTTGAAAAGTTGGTCTGATATAGTTTCAAGTAATTAATTATTGGTTTCCTGCAAAGAAGTTACTCTATCATTTCTTCTTTTAGAAGCTTCTAGATACCAGTCAAAGTAAGCATTCCATTCAGTCTCTTTGATCTTACATCCGGCTTTTTATTTTTTTCCTGTGTGTGCAAAAATATTAATTTTCGAATATCAAAAGAACCCCAATTTGGTTTTTTTAGGTTGAGATCTCCTTTAGTATAAGTTCCCCAATTAAGTAGGTACTTGCAAGTATGAGTTTTTGTACATACATAAACCTGGCTGGAGTGTTAGTCAGAGGCTGGCTTTCTGACGCCCTTTGTTTCTGTGTTTGAGAAGCTCTATTTCCTATCTTAAAGTTGAATTTGTCAGGGATAAAATTTACTAATAAAGTTGTGTGGTGGGCCAGGGTGCTGCTTGTGAGCTTAACTCCTCTAGGCATCACCCCAGAGTCGTTTCAGCCCTCTTACTTGTCTCAGTTTCTCCCTTTGGCGGTCTAAGACCACTGCGGGTGCTCGGATCGCTGAGTGGCTAATTCTTATCTGCAACCTCTGGACGAGCAAGTGTTTAATTAATGAATGGGTTTCCCTGTGGGACCACTGCACGGTATGAGGACTCTGCCTCCACCATTCCTGTAAATTTCTCAGTCACCTGAGAAAGCTGTAACTCCTTTGGAGCAAAGCTCTCTTGTAATATCTTCATTTCTATCCCGACAAATTCTATTAAGGCAGCTGAATTGAGGAAAAGCATCAGATCAGCCTCTTACCTAACCACTGAGCACAGACCACTCAAGTCTCCTACAACTGAGCAAACTCTGATATCTTTCAACCCTCCCCCATTATCTTTCACCTGGGTGCGTATTCCCTGGTATCTTTCAACCAAGCCCCACCCAGTATTTTTCCACTGGGTATTTCCCTGGTATCTTTCAACCAGGGGCCCCCCAATATCTTTCAACTGGGAGGAGGCAGGTACCTGCTACACCGCCAAATAAAACTCAGGGTCATCAACCAATACGGGAGATCTGAGAACCAGGAGAGGCTTACCCAAATTTGTCTGGACTCTCCAAGGAGGCAGATGGGCACAAGTAGCCTCTGCTGGTACCAAGGCTCCAGTTCCTCGTAGAGTTCAGGTGAAGGAGAGATGTCCACTCTGGGTCCCTTCGTGGTCGCCATAATAACTGTCAACATAAAAAAAAAATGCACAACGTGAGAGTTGCAAGTTAAGGTTTATTTGGGGCAAAATGAGGACTGCAGCCTGGGAGATGGCATCCCAGGTAGCTCTGAGAAACTGTTCCAAAGAGGACAGGGAAGGTCAGTATATATGTGATTTTGGTGAGGGGGGAGTACCTGCAATCGAGTGCATATTTTTTTGCAGAAGCTTTCTGCTAGTCACCAAGAGCAGTCATCACCATGAATGATTTTAGTGTTTTTCTGGATATGAGAAGATACAAGAATTGGGCTCATAAAATCGGCTCCTAAAAACATCTAACTATCTGAAGACCTGTTCTGCCAGTTTTTCCCAGGGCACAGAGCGCCTCATGTCTGCTCTCCCCCTGAACTCCTTTCAGGGGGTGTTGAAGGTCAGCAGCTGCAGCAGCACCTGGTTTAATCCTTGTAGAGGCAGATGGCAAGTGCCCATGGCGAGTGCCAATTTGTAGTTGACACTACAATTGCACATTTATTTAATTTGTTATTATTAATATAGGAAGGCAAAATATAGGACCAGGTAGTTCTGTAAAGACAGAAGTCAGCACTTTGGGTTGCCATCAGAAGCAAGTATGTGAACTGAGTTCATTATAGTTCACAGTTGTTAGATGCTCCCATGGTCAATGCCTAAAAGCAATCAAGCTGCTGTGTCTGGTGTTATACACTTTTCAGGAATATGCTTGAGAATAATGCCTAGTGGTAGAGGGAAAGAACAACCCAGAGAATATTTCCATATTAACATATGTGGAAAGGAGTGCTCCTAGTCAGAAGCATCATCTCATGTGCTTCATTCATTCATTAACTTATTCAATAAACACATACTGAGCCAGATACTGTTCTAGGTTGTGTGAATACAGCAGTGAATAAAGAACACAAAAATCCCTGCCCTCATGGAGTTTACATTCTAGTGAGGGAAGATGGACCATAAACAAAATAAGTAAGTAAAATAAATAGTATAAGTGATAAGTGCTATGGAGAAAAAAAATATGAAGGGGGATAAGAAGTTGTGTTTATGGAGGTTGTAATATTAAATAGGATGGTCAGGAAATGCCTTTATGAGAAGTGACATTTGAGCAAAGGCATGAAGGGGATGAGGGCATCAGCTATGGAGAAAGCTGGTGCAAAAGTGTCATATGGAGAGAAAACCAAATACAAAGGCCTTGAAGTTGGGAGAGTGGCTGGTGCCTTAGTGAACAGGAGGCCAGAGTATTAAAGGTTGGGGGCGGGGAGGCAGGAAAATTGTGCATGGCTAGGAAGGAGCTATCATTAAATTTTTGGCTTTTTATGTGACTAAGATGGGAAGCCACTTGCAGGGTTATGAACAGAGGAGTGAAGTGGTGATTTGACTTATTTTTTATTTTTTTGGCTGCGTCGGGTCTTAGTTGCGGCACGCAGGATCTTTCATTGAGGCGTGAGGGATCTTTTATTCATTGCAGTGTATGGGCTTTTCGTTGCAGCACTCGGGCTTCTTTCTAGTTGTGGTGTGCAGGTCTTCTCTCTCTAGTTGTGGCGCATGGGCTCCAGGGCGCCGGGCTCTGTAGTTTGTGGCTCGCAGGCTCTCTTGTTGAGGTGAGTGATCTCAGTAGTTGTGGTGCGCGGGCTTAGTTGCCCTGCAGCATGTGGGATCTTACTTCCTGGACCAGGGATTTAACCCGCGTCCCCTGCATTGGAAGGCAGATTCTTAACCATTGGACCACCGGGTAAGACCCTGGCTTATGTTTTAAATATGAATCACTCTGGTTGCTGTTTTGAGAAAAGACAGTAGAGGGCAAGAGTGGAAGCAGGAAATAGGGAGACCCGTTATGCTGGTGATAGATGATGGTTGCTTGGAACAGTATAGTGTAAAGGTGTAAAGTGGTTGGATTTGGAGTATATATTGAAGGAGCAAAATTGGAGGTGGAGTGTGAGAGAAGTGGAAATATCAAAATCGTCAAATATTCTACATAGTTCTTAAGTTATTCCTCACTTTAAGTGTTAGAAACATTTCTAAAAAGTTGCATATATAACTGATTCACATTTGAAATCTATCAGAGCAATTTATTGTTTACAATAAATGCATAATGAATCTATAAGAAAAAGACTTTTAAAATAATTTATGGATTCCCTAATTTCTGTTTTTGGTGTCATTGTTTATATATATTATTGATTTTTCATACATAAAATGTAGGATCCATTTATTTATTTAATTTTTCTAGCTTTATTGAAGTACGATTGACAAATAAAAATTGTATATATTTATGTTGTACAATGAGATTTTTTAAAAGATGTACAACATGGTGATTTAATATACATATACATTGTGAAACAATTACCAAAATGACATTAATTAACACATCCATCACCTTCCTTAAGATCTACTGTCTTACCAAATTTCTGGTAATACAGTATAGTACTATTAACTATAATCATCATACTGTACACTAAATCTCCAGAAATTATTCATCTTATAACTGGAAGTTTGTACCCTTTGACCAACATCTACCCATATCCCGCACTCCCTAGCCTTTGGCAACCACTGTTCTACTCTCTTGTTCTATGAGTTCAACTTTTTTAGATTCTACATGTAAGTGTCATCATACAGTATTTGTCTTTCTGTGTCTGCCTTATTCACTTAGCATAACGTCCTCCAGGTCCATCCATGTTGTCATAAGTGGCAGAATTTCCTTCTTTTTTATGAATAATATTCCATTGTATATATATATATATATATATATATATATCATATTTTTTTAATCCATTCATCTGTTGACAGACACTTAGGTTGTTTCCATATCTTGGCTATTGTGAATAATACTTCAGTGAACATGGGTGTGTAGATATCTTTTGGAGATAGTGATTTCATTTCCTTTGGATATATACCCAGAAGGGGGGAGGTTGCTGGATCATATGGTGGTTCTATTTTTTTTTTTTTTGTGGTGCGTGGGCCTCTCACTGCTGTGGCCTCTCCCGCTGCAGAACACAGGCTCTGGACACGCAGGCTCAGCGGCCATGGCTCACAGGCCCAGCTGCTCCGCGGCATGTGGGATCTTCCCAGACCGGGGCACGAACCCACGTCTCCTGCATCGGCAGGCGGACTCTCAACCACTGCGCCACCAGGGAAGCCCTGTAAGATACTTTTAATTTCTTTAATATCTTTTGAAAATAAGGACTATCTTTCTTGAGTGGAGTTATAGAAGTCTATTCTCAATGACAGAGCAACAATTCAAATATATCTATGTTTTATATAAGATGGCACAGAAAGAGGCTAGCTGGCTGCTAAGGCTATATCTTACAGGATGTCTATACATGGTAGGGGGGTGGAGAGTCTTAGTGCATATAGAGTCTTCTTATCAGGGACTTGAGAGGCAATGCTCACAATGAAAAATATGCTAGACAAAAGTCTCCTTTGGGGGACTTCCCTGGTGGCACAGTGGTTAAGAATCCGCCTGCCAATGCAGGGGACACGGGTTCGAGCCCTGATCCGGGAAGATCTCACATGCCAAGGAGCAACTAAGCCCGTGTGCCGCAACTACTGAAGCCCACGTGCCTAGAACTGGTGCTCCACAACAAGAGAAGCCCGCGCACCGCAACGAAGAGTAGCCCCTGCCCGCCGCAACTAGAGAAACACGGTGTGCAGCAGCCAAATAAGTAAATAAATTTATACATATTAAAAAGAAGTCCCCTTTCTTATAAAGGAAGCATGAAGGACTGAATTATCTTAATGGGCTAGTGTAATCCAATTATAATAATTAGACGCATCCATTGCTTCTATAGGGATGGAGCTGTCAAGAAGAATGGAATCCTCCTTCAATCCTCTCAATTGCATGGCACTGGGGAAATGGACAAATTGCTATACTCCAAGTACCTTACTTTAATATAGCTCCTTATCAGTCACCAAGACTTTTCTTCCATTTCAAATTTCCTCATGAAAGAAAAGTTTAAATGGCCTTGATTATAGTTCATTGTTATATTTTAAATTGACACCTTGTTTTATTTATTTATTTATTTTTAATTTTTGGCTGCGTTGGGTCTTCGTTGCAGTGTGCAGGCCTCTCATTGCAGTGGCTTCTCTTGTTGCAGAGCAGGGACTCTAGGCACGCAGGCCTCAGCAGTTGTGGCACGTGGGCTCAGTAGTTGTGGTTCGCGGGCTCTAGAGCACAGGCTCAGTAGCACGTGGGATCTTCCCAGACCAGGGCTCGAACCCACGTCCCCTGCCTTGGCAGGTGATTCTTAACCACTGAGCCACCAGGGAAGTCCCGACACCTTCTTTTGAAGGGGTTGCTTCTGACTTAGGGAACTTCTAGTCCAATGTCAACATGCTCAGAAGTAATTTCTTACATGGGCATTTTCCTGAGACTATTTTCCCAGGTGATTAATCTTATCCATTTGGTTTCAATTTTAATTTTCCCATCAGACCACAACATTCCTGACCTCATCTAAAAATGTTGGGGGTATATTGTATTTGGAGCCTATAGTTCTTTTGACTGAGTACAGTTCCCATGGAGACATTTATTTATTTTTAATGTATATAATGCATTTCAAACCACTAAAGGATTAAGACTTTCACATTCTTAATTTTAGCTAAATACATCCTGAGTTACTGCCAGGTCTTACCCACACTAAGGTATATTCAAAAGCTGTTCCTCTGGGATTAGTCACGTCTCACTGACTTCACTTACTGATTAACAGGCTGAGTAAAGGTCAGTTGCTTTTGAGCAGGCCAATGAAGTATTTCCATGCATTTAAGCAATTTCTCAAATTGTAATATGAAACCTGCCGAAGAAAGATTATACGTGGGAACCAAGACAGATTTCTTTAGTTTCAATTCGCTACATTAAATCCTGTCTTGTCTCAATTTAGTTAGATTTTTAGTGCTGAAAGGATAACCAAAATGTTAGAAGTTTTGAAGTTAAAAATACAACCACTTTAGATTCCTCTAAAATAAAGAACACAAAACAAAATGGCCATTTGAGGACATCAATAGAAGTACTTTCCCATATTTCTTTATTAACATTTCTAAGATTACAGCTTATATATACCACTTATATTTTGTGAGACTATTTTAGATTTCCAAATGCTCTCATATTTTTATCTTTTCTGTACTATAACCACCAGCTATACTTTGTAGTACTTGAAAAATTATACTATTGTTGTGGATTTTAAAACTTGGGTAGTTTTTATATATAGATTCCTCTGATAATATGTTCCTAAAGGTGTAGAATGATTTAAACTTGTTTTGAAGTTCAGAAACTGAACATTACCTGAGTACTATGGCTGATCCATTATATTCTAATGTGCAAGCCTTTTAATGATGAATTTCCAAACCACTCTATGGGAGTTACCATGGACACTAAGAGGCACTCCACTGCCAAATCAGATAGATAGAAAAACGGTTCTTTTAATATATTTCAGGTATCTGCAGCCTTCCAGAACTGGTTCTGTCACAAATAAATCGGACTTAGCCTTAATTTATCAGAGATTTTCTGACAGCATTTCAGCTACACATATTTGTTTCATTCTCTTCTGCATTCTGCCTCAGTTCGTATTTTATCTTTGTGAGAGGCATTACAGTAAAGACGCATGATAATTTCCTAAATGTTAGTTAGCTGAGACAGTAAGACCTGTTTTCAGCATTGGACTGGCAGATAAGGGAAGGAGCGATTTGTTTAGTGTGTCTCCTCCACAGGGAGATCTATTGAATCTTGGAGAGAAAGACTTATTTCTGCCTATACCCTTTCATTTGGTAAGTGTAATCCTGCATGCATTCTTCTTGTTGTAATTTTGTGGTTGTTGCTATATATACTCCAAAATCATGCATTTAAAATCTATTCATGTTCTTCACAGGATCTTCTTTGATAGGGATTCATTATGTAATCCAGTTGATAGACTTATGAAGCCTATTCTTCCCTGAAGAAGTTTGATATATTGAGGGAATATCATTGTTATTATTTTTACCATAACATGTATTTTGCTTTTTAAAAATCTCTTTTAATTAAATGTAATGTAATAAATTAGGACAAAATAGGGTTGGCTCTCTACTTGTTATACAATAGTGAGATATTTTCATATATTGTCAAATATTTCTCAAATATTTTAATAAATTTATATTCATGTATTACAATTTTGCTTCTATAGTAGTGTTCTAAAGCTGATCTATGATGTTGAGTTAATCAAGGCGCTGACAAAAATTTATGTCTTTTCCTCAGTCTAGTCATTTAATTATTTTTATCTTTAGACAAACTAAAATTTTTATTACTATTAGGCCTACACAAATTTAAATCCCATCTCTATGAACCACTCTATGTCTCTTTTAGAGATTATGACCTTAAACATACCTAATTCAGCAAAGTGTTATGTAGCATTATTCTTTGCCTTACCATATCAATTATCTTTATTTAGGCCACTTGTTCAGAATTTCACCTATATTGGCAAGACTATTGCTTGTTTTCATTTCTTCGGCATTACTGTACCAACAGATACGTTAGGAAGATAGGCAGACAGCTGGTGAACAGACTCATTCCCTGCCTCGGGGCTTACAAAGCAATTCACCAAATTTATCTTTCCCTAGTTTGTTTCACATCATCACTGTTTCCAAATTGCCTGCTTTTGCCCTCTAAGGATTTGAGGATGTCTAATATATAAAAGCAGCTGAAAGTAAACTTGTACTTCATCAGTTTTGACATGAGTTGACAGGGTTTTCTTTTACGAAATTCTGTACTATGCTTCCTTGTTTTTGATTGACTCATCTTCCTTTTAGTTTTAATTATATCATACAACTCTAATTTCAAAGATTATTATTATGAAGGTTGTAAACAACATATTTCCTAATACTCTGAATTATATATTTTCAGCATTAATCTCAATACAACATTAGAATTTTTTAAATGGCCTTTTAATTAATCTTTTTGGTTTGTGTGAAATCAGAATCACAGTTACAGAAATAGAGAGAATGTTGAAATCATTACCAAGTGTTGAGGCAACTGGCGATCTCATGCAAAGGAAGAGAAAAGCCAGGGTCAGTGGTATCGAGCCACAACTGTAAATTACATTAGAGTAGGGAGATAAGGTGATGCTTTAGAGCCAAGAGCAACAAAGCCTCATGATAATAATGACAGCCACTATTTGTGGACCCTCACTATGTTCCAGGTATTATTATATAGTTATCCCTTTTAGTACTAACAGTGGGATAGGTATGTGCCAGAGTCCCCATTTTGTGGATTTATTGTTCAGTCAACAAATATTAACCGAGTAATAAAGATGTGCCAGGTTCTAGTGAACAAGACTTTTGTCCTCATGGAGCTTATGATCTAGTGGTGATGAACCACTTACTGAGTCTTAGGCTGTATAACTAGCTTAAGATCAGTCTGTGTGGATCCACATCCACATATTGTATTTACCTTCTATCAATAGTTTATATTATGGTGGCTATGAGGTAGTAATCAGAAACCAGGTGGTAGTAACAGGAAACTTTGTGCCAGAGATCAAAGCCAGTTGGACACTGGATAAGCAGGTAAGTTTCCAGAACATTGCTGTTGAAAGTCAGAGCAAAAGACTGTTCTGTGTACTAAGGAATGGTTTTTTGTATACTGAATATTTGATCATATTATTTCCTGTATTAGAACCCTTCAATGGTTCCACGTTGCCTTTGGGGTAAAAGCCAAACTTTTAATAATAATCTATGTGGTTCAGAGAGGTTGGACACTGTATACCATTTCAGTCCATTTTGTATCTCCTGGCACTTCTGCTCTAGCCATTCTGAACTACCTTCATTTCCTTGAATGGGCGTGCTGTCTCTTGCCCCCTGCCATTTGCACAAGCTCTTCCCTCCCTTGCCTTGCTAACTCCTGCTAATCATTGAGTTCTCAGCTTAGATAGTATCTCTTCCAGAAAGCTTTCCCTGACTCCCAAGTCCAATTAGGTACCCTTTCTCTATGTCCCCTTAGCACCTTATATTCCTCCACCACAGCACTTACCACTCTATAACTGTTGCAGGAAGGGGGGACCCCTTCCAGGGCCCAAGAGTGGGCTTTTGTCTAACACTCGGAAATGAATTGCCTGAGGAGACACATGAGCTGACAAAGCAAGAGACTTTATTCAGAAGAGGCACCCAGGTGGAGAGCAGGAGGGTAAGGGAACCCAGGAGGATTGCTCTGCCACATGACTCACAGTCTTGGGTTTTATGGTGATGGGATTAGTTTCTGGGTTGTCTCTGGCCAATCACTCTGACTCAGGGTCCTTCCTGGTGGTATGTGCATCACTCAGCAAAGATGGATTCCAGCGAGAAGGATTCTAGGATGTTGGTAGGACATATGGACTCGTGCCTCCTCTGTCCTTTTTACCTTTCCCGAATTCTTCCAGTTGTTGGTGGTTGTTAGTTCCACATTCCTTACCAGGACCTCCTGTTGCAAGGTAACTCATGCAAATGGTTACTGTGGTGCCTGGCCAGGGTAGGTGGTTTCAGTCAGTGGTTCCCCTAACAACTCCCCCCTGAGAGACTTCATACTCAAGATACTTCTTGGGAATCGGGGCGGAGGTCTCTTTCTTCTGTAACTACTTCCTGCTGAGAGTGGGCATATTCCTGCCTAGTAGAGTAGAAGTCTCTCTCCACCTGATCTAAATCGAGGTATTCTGTTCCCGAAACTGACTTTCACCCTCAGAGTAACAACAATTTAGCCTGAAAATGTTGGACTCTGTCAGAGATGAACCTGGTAAGCAGTTGAAACAGACAAAGGCCAAACAGGAGGCTAACAGGATGGTCATCACTGGGCCCAGAAAAGGAAGGCAAAATTTGGGGTGAGGGCTGCAGGGTGTGTGACTTTTTTCTGATTGGTTGGTAGTGAGGTAATAGGGTGGTGCTCCAGGAATCTTGCCCTCAACCTGAAGTTACGATCCTCCACCTGGGTGGGGGCCTTAGTTCCTGCAAAAGAACTCAAAGATACTGTTATGCATACTCCTTGAGGAGGAACCAGCACCCTGCCTCAAGGCTGTACCCCCACTTGACTGCTCCTCCCCCGTTTCTGTATCCCCTCCCTTCGCTGATTAGCAACTATTTGAATCTGACCTTTGGAACTCAAGGAAGGTCAAGGAGGCTGAATGAAGTCTATATGCTACAAACAAGAAACAGGGGACACAGAAAGTATTTGAACTCCAGAGCCCCACAGAGTCCTGTTCAGTTTCAATTCAGGGAACTGGGCAATGACGGCTCTGGCCACTTCCTGTTAAAATGGGGCATGGTCCTGCCTCAAATTGGAAAATTGACACTGAATTGGAAATATTTCCGAGTTCCAAGTCCTGGATCTGAGTCTTGTATGATTAAAACCTCAATCCCTTGGCCTGCTATTTTGGTGTAACAGACTCAATTAGAAGTAGTTGGAGGAGTGACAACCGGAATTTTAAGAGGCAAAATAAACCTCATTTCTTTTCAGGAGAATAAGCCTGAAACTCAGTCTGGACCTGGCACTGTGGGGAGACTTTTACCCAGTTGTCTAGTTTTATCTAAGTAGGTTTTAACTTTTAATGTGGTATTAACACGTAGATAACAAGTGCTATTGGTTATCATACATGTCTCTTCTTTTTGTTAATGTACGATCTAAACCAATTTCATTGTCTAAAAATGTAATAGTTACAAGAGGAGACATTTAAAAAGTAAGGTTGCAGTTACCAGCTGCCAGCAGGCATTGTTTTGAGAATGGCTGGTGGCATCCAAGTCTGACAGAGCTCAGAAAACCCAGGTTGTTAGCAATACAAAGGCTTGTCCAAAATCTCACCCATAGTGTCACCTAGTTACCTCCTTGGATGTCTGAACCATAGCTACTCCATTTTGACTTTCAATTGCATTTCTCTCCTTAATGGCTAAAGCAGATATCACCAATAATGATTTTAGTGCTTTTCTGGATATAAGAAGATGCAAGAATTTGGGCACATAAAATCTTCTGAAAATATTTAACTATATAAAGGCCTGTTCTGCCAGTTTTTCTCAGAGCACAGCAGAGTACCTCATTCCTGATCTCCACCCTGAACTCCTTTCAGGGGGTTTTGAAGGTCAGTGGCCACAATGGCCATTGACTTAACCTTTGCAGAGGCAGATGGCAAGTGCCAATTTTCAGTTGTCAGGGCCCATTCAGCGTCTTAAATTCAACCATGGTTTGGGAGGCTTTTCATGACCATTTCATCCCATGGTGCTAGGAATGCTCATTCCCAGGTCTGGAAAGGATTCTGCTGATAGGTCACTCAATGTGCTATTACTGGACTAGGCCTTATTAACAGTATCCAAAAGTCTCTGGACCACCTGTCTTACTAGTCTCTTATGGTCCAGGAAAATTGTCCCTCTTGTTGCTTCTTCCCAAATCTAGAGTTACACTATTACAATCATTGATCTCATATGGAACTATAATATATATCATCATTTTATCAGAGGTTCAGTCACACATTTGGTAATGCAAGAAACATCAATTTTGTAAAACAGGCAATATAAAAATGTAATATAGCTAGCAGTATTAGTAAGGTCATGAGTAAGAATTTAAGTCAAGAACTTCCAGTAGGGGACTTCCCCGGTGGTGCAGTGGTTAAGAATCTGCCTGCCAATGCAGGAGACATGGGTTTGAGTCCTAGTCCAGGAAGATCCCACATGCTGCGGAGCAACTAAGCCCATGCGCCACAACTACTGAGCCTGCGCTCTGGAGCCTGTGAACCACAACTACTGAGCCCATGTGCCACAACTACTGAAGCCCATGCGCCTACAGCCCATGCTCCACAACAACAGAAGCCAGCACAATGAGAAGCCTGCACACCACATCAAAGAGTAGCCTCCACTCGCCACAACTAGAGAAAGCCCGTGCACAGCAATGAAGACCCAACACAGCCAAAAATAAATAAATTAAATAAATAAATATTATTTAAAAAAGGAAGAAAGAAAACCAAAGCTTAGAAGCATAACATTTGAAAACAAAAAAACTTCCATTAGGTGCAGCCCAGTATATCCCAGGTCATCTCACTCCATCTATTCTGTACCAATCCTTACCTTTAAGGGAAATTATATATTGGCACTGTCCATAAGGCACCCAACCTGGTTTCCTAGTGTTACTAGACTGATTATCTTTAGTATGATTTAATTTTTCCCAACATAGAGGAGACTTTAAACTTAAATTACCATAGCCTGTTGTTATCTACATAAATCCATCCCATAATTGTGGGAGATTTTATTCCTTGGCTGAAACTTTGCTTGTTGCTCTGATTGGGCTTGAGTAATAGAAGGAAACTCATATTTATGGCCAGGGTCAGAGCAGGCATTATTAATTGGCCAGGTGAGGAGATTCCATCTAGTAATATCAATAGCGACCTAAACATGACTATAATTTTTCTTTCCAAGTAAATTTCTCAGGGCCAACCAATTAGAGCCTTGGCGTGGAGAAATTCCCCAAGGTAACCAAGAAGTACTGGTAATTGGCCGCAAACCCAACAAGTGGATTGATTTTTAAAACTAGCATAGGATCATGCCTATGATAGAAAAACATTCGATTCATAGGCAAAGGTCCAAGAAGTCAAGGAAACATTATAAATGATCATACGAGTCAGGACGAGGATATTGGACAAGTTGTCTATTTCTTATGTTGTCTTCTTCTTGTCCTAGGGTGAGTGTAGTTTCTCCCCTGTTTGAGCATTGTTTTAAGGTGATTTTGAGGTCAGCCGTCCTCTCTATAGGCCAGTTCAGTGCAGGGGCTCTTTGTGAGTGGAAATTAATCCAAGAGTCAATTCCCTTCAGTTTCAGTGTGCATAAACTACTTAAGAGTACCCAATAAGGGCTCTTTCCTCCAGGTTGGAGATAGTCCTTTAAATTATGTCTTTTCCAGTATGCATAATCCCCTGGTTGCAAGTCGTGGGGCATCTGATCTTCATCCAAAGATATATTACTGAGATAAGCTTCAGCAACAAACTTAGAGTGTCCTTTTAATAATTCAATTAAACTTTACAACAATATAACATAACAGCAAGGAACTATCTGAGAAGTGAGTCTTAATGAATACAGACCTCAGTAAACAGAACTAGATTTTGACGTCCATTGAAACATCTCTTTCTCTCTAAAATTATCCTCATTTTTATCAAATATAGTCAAATCAAGATTAATTTGTCCACAAATTAAGTCTGATTAATTGATAAAAGGCCTCCTTGGGCCAGAAAAGCCACGCCACAGGCTTGTCACAGATTTCACCTTACAAATTTAGGTGAATTCCTCCTTTTTCTAGGTCCTGAAAATACCTTGAGATTTCTGTACCTGTTAGTGAGGTAGTCCTCCTAATTTATCTGATAAATCTGCTGGGAACCTAAGAGTTTCCAATCTCTGGAGGGAGCAGATAGAGAGAAAAGATAAATGTTTCAATTCCGCTTACAACGGTATAATTTATCAAATTACTGTAAGTCATAATTAGTTTGAGGGGAAGGTTTTCCTTGCACCTGGAAAACACAGATTTAAACCAGTAATATTTTAGATAGAAACCATAAAAATTATAACCATATTCACCAGTTCACTCAGTCCTATGTAACTAATACTTTTTGTTAACAGCTTTATGAAGCCATCAGTTTTCCCATTAGAATTCTTCAATTTCTTACCTAGTTCAGCACTATGGTCTGAAAGTCAGAAACCTGTATTCAAAAGTCCTTTCTTTAAATCTTACAAAAGACTTAAGAAGGCATGTTTAAAATTGATTACAATGCAATTGACAAAGAAACTTGGTTACTGCTGTGACATACAACACTTGAAGATAATAACTAGAATTATGACTGATAACATTTCAAAAAGGGTTTAGAACACTCAGTCAGATAGGATCATAGGTCACTGTGAAACAATAGCTATTCACTTACCCAAAGTAACAATAAAAGATTTCAAAGACAAATGCAGAACAGATCACTTAAAATGTAAAGAAACTTAAAATCTCTTATCAAAGGCAGTTCAACATTTTAAGAAAACTTGTACTCTTAACAGAGAGAAAAGCCAAATTCAAGTTTTGTACTAGCTTACTTTTAAAATTCATTTACTCAAACTTATTTTAAACTTAGTCCTGACCATGCACGAAACTCTTTTCTTGGGGTCTACTTTCCACAAGCCTTCTACCACTTAACTTATTTTAGCACAATTCTAATTTTCGAGTTGTCAAATATCTGGAGAGATTATTTTTAGGTAGACATTCCTAAGATATAATTATTTTGAAAAGTTCAACAAAAGCTGTTATCTCATTTACATTTCTTTCCTTAAAAGTTTCTTCACTTCGCGTCACTTTCCTTGCTGACAAATTTGTAACAGATATAACAAGGTTTTATTTAGCTTATATTAAACCTAGGCACAATATAGCTATTACACTTAATGTTGATGACTCTAAAGACATGTCTATATTAATTAGATTAACAAACTTAAACTAAATTTAATACCAGATATTAATTTAATACTGAATATTTCCCAGTTCACATGAACCTGAAATTAATTCTGGCCAGTTATATTCTATATTTTTCAGAATTTATATAAGCACTTAACTTCCTCTAAGCCAATTAAGTAGAGCTCATTGACAAATTTTGATAATACCATCCAAATGTAAGGACATATATATAATGCACACAGACATATAGACAAACACAACCAGAGATCTCATAGCTTAACGGAACCAGAATTTCCCATTTCACAAGGCAGAATGGCCATCACAAATCACAACACAGAACACAAAGTATTAAACACACACAGGCCTGGCCATCCTAATCAGACACTCCCTTAAATACAAGATTGCAGTCTCTCAGAAAGCCTTCTACAGAGACACAGAACTTCAGATCCGAGTACTAACAGAGTAACTGGAAATATCTTGGGTCTTCAAAGATTTCAAAGGGAGGAAAGGAGGCCAGGTTGAAGGAAGAGGGGAAGGAGGGGGGACAAAAGGGGCGGCCTTATGGACGTCTCCTGCCACCTGCAGATGCCCAGGTGTTATGGGACTTTTCCCTGGGCTTCCAGGAAGGGAGGACGGGAACTCGGCCCTACCAGAAACCAGAGACCAGATAACAGACCAGAACCAGAATTCAAGTTCTCTGCCCACTGGAGGTGATCAGGCTCCGACCCTCAGATCAGGCTGAGGCCCTTCAACCAGACTCCTGCATCCAGGACCAGGACAGAAGAAAAAAGATTAGGATAAGAGGGGTTGAAAAGAGGAAAGAGAGAGGGAAGGTGAAAGAGGTCAATAAAGTTCCCTACCCGGTTGGGGAACCCTGGCCAGTCATCCACGTCAGGAGGAGACCAGGGATAAAAGGGTCCCAGTTGTGGCCACTGGGTCTTGTCTGTAGGTGGGAGAGCTTGTCCCCGAGTACTCCGAGTGGTGAGAATGTCAGTCATAGTGAAGAAGAGGCCCCACCAGAGTTGCCATTTGTTGCAAGAAGGGGGACCCCTTTCACAGCCCCAGAGTGGGCTCTTGTCTAACACTTGCAGATGAATTGTCCGAGGAGACACACGTGCTGACAAAGCAAGAGACTTTATTGGGAAGGGGCACCTGAGTGGAGAGCAGGAGGGTAAGGGAACCCAGGAGAACTGCTCTGCCACGTGGCTCGCAGTCTCAGGTTTTATGGTAGTGGGGTTAGTTTCCAGGTTGTCTCTGGCCAATCACTCTGACTCAGGGTCCTTCCTGGTGGCATGCACATCACTCAGCCAAGATGGGTTCCAGCGAGAAGGATTCTGGGAGGTCAGTAGGACATATGGACTGGTGTCTCCTTTGTCCTTTTTACCTTTCCTGAATTCTTCTGGTTGGTGGTGGCTTGTTAGTTCCATGTTCCTTACCAGGACCTCCTGTCGCAAGATAACTCATGCAGATGGTTACTGTGGTACCTCGCCAGGGTGGGCAGTTTCAGTCAGTGGTTCCCCTAACGTAACTGTACTTTTACCATTTACTCATGACACTATAAATTCCATGAAGACAGGGACGCTGCTGCCTGTTGACCATTGTATTTCTACAACCTAGCACAGTGTTCAGCACATAGTAGTTGCTTATAAATGAATGCTAAATGAAGGAAATATCAAAGAGACCAGGAATATCAACTTTGGAGGCCATGACATAATTTTAATGATTTGAAGTGTTTTGTATAAATTCATCAAACGTATGAGCTAGAAGAGACTCAAGAAGTCACTTTGCTCAACTTCCTACTCAATGTGAGAATTCCTACTACATCATCCCTTAAAGAGAACTCTCTATCCTCTATATATGAACACTTCCAGGGGTAAAAATTCACTGTTTTGCAAGACAGTTACTACTTCTATTGATGGCTATATCTAATTGCTTTAAAAATAACTTCCTTATATTTGGACTTTCCTACTATAGCTTTCATCCATAGTTTAAGTTCTTCCTTCTTGAACATCACAAAACTAATCTTTTACTTTCTTGAGAAACTCAAATTTAATCTTTTCCTTTTCCTAGAAGAACCCTTACAAATAGTTGAAAGCCATTATTATGTACTTTGTAAATCACTAGTTCTCAAGCTTTAATACGCAAAATAATTGTCTAGGGAGCATGTTAAAAATCTGTATCACCTAGTCCTATCCCCAGGGACTCTGATTCAATAGGTCTGGGATAGATCTTAGGAATCTGAAAATTTAACAAGCATCCCATATAATTTTGATGCAGATAGCCTATAGACTACTCATCAAGAAACACTGTCCAGGAAAATATATTTAAAACTTTTCCCAATGAATGGTGTTTGAAAAACTTGATTTTCAAACTCACTGGACATTTCTGTTTATTCTCTTCAAGTGTAGCTCTCAGGCTGGAGCCAAATATTCAGTTGTATTTTGATTAACAAGAAGTAAAGTGAAGATAATATCTCCTTTAACCTGATTCATGTACTTCTATTGAAATAGTACACAATTGTGTCACCAATTTTCAGTAGATGTGTCATATTATTGACTGTGACTCTGTTGTTAACTAAAACCTGGTAGGGCAGGAATGAATTACAAGGAAAGGATGACCCAAAGTCACAGAAAAGAAAGAAAGAGGGAATGGGATAAGATGACAGTAGACGAAGGCATATCTTTAAGAGGGGTAGCAATATATAGTATTTCCACCAAAGGTGGCACACTGACTCCTCAAAAACTCCAGTTTCCCTCTCCAACAGCACATGAGATTTCCTACTGCCAGCCATGTATAAGAGCTGTTGCTCACTGTCACCTACTGATACTCTCTCTGAAGTCAGCAGATAAGCAGTCTGTTTTGCTCCTTATTAGACAGCTGGTAGACCTGCTTAGCCTACAATAAGAATCAGCATTCTGTAATCAGAAGGAGTTGGACCTTGGCACACTTCTTTGGAAACATTTTTGATTTCTAACAGACTACTGAGGGTACCTTGGCATATTTGTTGAAGATTATCTAAAACTCTAAAAATAGCTATGAGCACAAGTCTCCCACATGCATACAATTTGAATAGGTCTGGCAAGATGCTTTTAACCTCATAAAAGTGTCATATAATGTTATGAATTGGATTTACATGCTTCATACACCCGGTGTACAGATTAGCACTTTCTGTTATGACACCCAGGCTCTGTGCCCTCTACTCCAAACAGCAGGAAAAATTTATGAGCCAGAAAACCTTTCTTGGAATCGGCCTTAGGGCAGTAAGCAGTGGAATTTAGTTGCTCACAAGGCTGGAGTCTGAGAATGTACCCAGGACTGAAAATAACAAATCGTTGAAACATGGCAACTTTGTGTTAAATGCAAGGATAGAGAGCCGATCCCAACTATGATGTGGAAAGAGGCGAGTTTAGAACATGATTCTGAGAAAAAAAGGATCATTCTATTACAGATGTTAAGATTCAATGATTTCAATTCTCATACACATATGTGTGTGCCTCAAAAGGTGTTGGGATCACACTCTTTTAAGTGGTACCCAGGAGCCAAATATAAGGTGTTTATCCTAAGACTTATATGGTAGTCATCTTTGCATTTCTCTATTCTGGAATAAATATTTTTGAGTATCTACTATGTGCCAGAACACACATATGAATTTGACACAGTCCCTGCCTTTTAGGAGTTCACATCTGAGTGAAAGGAAACAAGACAAAAAGGTGATAATGTGTAATAACTAATATGATAGAGATAAGCACAGAGTGCTTTGAGAACACAGTGAACTGGAGGGAAGGCAACAGATGAGAAGTTGAAGAAAAGCTTTTTGGAAAAGTGATGCCTAAACTGAATTCTGAAGGATGAGAAGAGTTACTCGGAGGAAAGAGTTTGGGGAACTCATTTATGTCAAGAGGAACAGCATGGTGTATGGCAGGAAATGTAAATGATTTAGAATGGCTAGACTAGAGCACAAAGTAGAAAGCAAGTGAGTGGTGAGAGATGAGACTGGAGAAACAGGCAGGAACCAAATCATGAAAGGCCCTATATGCCATACTAAGGGAGCTGGACTTTCTTCTGTAGGCAATAGGGAAGCTGGTAAGTGACCTTTTTTTAAAAAAAATAAATTTATTTTATTTATTTATTTTTGGCTGCGTTGGGTCTTTGTTGCTGCGCGTGGCCTTTCTCTAGTTGCGGCAATCAGGGGCTACTCATTGTGGTGCGCGGGCTTCTCATTGTGGTGGCTTCTTCTGTTGCGGAGCTCGGGCTCTAGGTGCGTGGGCTTCAGTAGTTGTGGCACATGGGCTCAGTAGTTGTGGCTCACGGGCTCTAGAGCACAGGCTCAGTAGTTGTGGTGCACGGGCTTAGTTGCTCCGCAGCGTGTGAGATCTTCCCGGACCAGGGCTTGAACCCGTGTCCCCTGCATTGGCAGGTGGATTCTTAACCACTGTGCCACCAGGGAAGCCCGTAAGTGACCATTTTTGATAAGTCACTCTGGCAGCAGTGTGGAGAATAGAAAGGACCAGAGGCCAGACCAGAAGCAGGGAGACTAGTTAGGAAGCTGTTGTAACAGTCCAAGAGAGAGGATGACTAGGGTCTGAACAAAGGGGATGCATCGGGGATTGCAGGAAAGAGACGGGCTTGAGTTTGAGACTGTCGAAGAAGAGTTTTGTTGTTGTTCTTGTTTTGTTTTGATCCAAGACTGAGTTTGACCTTGAGGTCAAAGTGGTTGATGTGGTGGTAGTAGAAAGAGGGTAATGGGATGGTGTGATGCAGCATCATTAAAGTTTATTTCAGATAAGATATTTGTTGAAACTTTCTTCTGAAAGTGTTATTTTCAAAAAATACTCTTTTCTGCTCAACTTTCAAGGTAACCATTTGCTGGAGATTGGATGCTTAGCCTGTTGGGGGTTAATAACTCATGTGGTTTATCCTGCTCTAGGCTAAATTGTGCAGTGGGAATAAAGAAAGTTAGGGTCAGAATGAGGGAGAGAGGCTCTGCCAGCTGTCTCTTTTTCCTCTCTCCCAAAGCACAAATACCCTCTAAGCAATCTCACAAAAAAAGAAGCTTTCTGTGCCAGAAATGTTTATTTTGCAAAGGAAGAGTCCAGAAGACCATATGGAATGCAACTGATGGTAATATTCAGTTCAGAAGTGTACAAGAACAGTAAGAAGAAATAACTAGAATAAATAGTAAATTATTAGTGCATAATGCTGAATCACAGAGAATTAAGTTTAAAATACTAAACAAACTTTATAAAGATAAGGATTGATATATCCATTTAAAAATGAATCTTGTGTACAAAGAAAATCAGAATAAACTGTGTATCAGATTATGAAATAAGGTTATGATAGAACACAATTACACATTAATGAAACTGAACTCAGAATTATTAATACTGAATAAATTAGTCCAGAAGAATTAGATGATATATTATGCTTGAATAAGAAGAGAAAAGATCCCAGGCTTAGATTACATAAATGTGACTATGTAATTATTCTTGAATATAGTTGTGAAAGGAGATGTAAATGTTAAATTAACTCTAGATATCAATCAGATGTCAAGGAATAGAACTAGTGATGTGAGGGAATAAAGGTCTAAAAGTCTCCAAGTCCTGTTGAGTCCTCCTATAAAATCTCTCTTAAATTTGTCTCCTAAACATTTCTAATACCTCTACTTTAGTCTAACGTAACAGTTAATCTCCCCCACTCCAGTTGCCCTCTGCTTAAACTCATGGAATATATGATGATGCCAGATCCTCTTTGAGAAATTTATCTAATGAATCCAATCTAATTACTTCTTTCTGACTTCAAGACCAACCATAACCCAGTTCCATCTTACCTATGCAAGCTTATTTTCTATTCTCCCCAACATGCCCCCTTTGCTCTGGTCAGGCCACGCTGAATACTGTTCCTAAAACACCATGTGCTCATTTCTGTGTTTGTCCCTTCCTGAGATGTCTTATCCCTCTGCTCTGTCTAGGTCATCATTCTTCAAGGCTCAGATCAAGTTCCAACCCCTCCATAAAGATTTCCTTAACTCTATTCTCTGATTTCCCCGTACAAGTATAAATGGGATCACATATTCTCTAAGTTAATTATTATTTAACTGCTTATTATATGCAAGTCTTTCTTCTACAACTACATTGCAAACTCATCGAGGGGATATAATTCACAATTACCTCAATTATCATTGGGGCTAGGCCACTTTTTTTCTAACATTTTGGGCCATTTTGATACAGTAGATATTTGGACTCTAAGGACATGTTGATTTCCTAATTATGTACACATATATATATTTTTATAAACTAGTTCTTCCACAAGATGGACTATAATGCAGCCTTTTATTAATTAATTAATTTATTTTTGCTGTGTTGGGTCTTCGCTTCTGTGCGAGGGCTCTCCCCAGTTGTGGCAAGCGGGGGCCACTCTTCATCGCGATGCGCGGGCCTCTCACTATCGCGGCCTCTCTTGTTGCGGAGCACAGGCTCCAGATGCGCAGGCTCAGCAGCTGTGGCTCACGGGCCTAGTTGCTCCGCGGCATGTGGGATCCTCCCAGACTAGGGCCCAAACCCGTGTGCCCTGCATTAGCAGGCAGATTCTCAACCACTGCGCCACCAGGGAAGCCCTGTACAAATATTTGATTCAGAATTACATTCCACTATTTTTGTCAAGAAAGCATATTAAGAGTAAACTCAGCTCATCCAATTTACGTCTTTGATCAATTTATATTAACTGCTATCAAAGCCTTTAAATATTTTTTGTATTAATTCTTATTTTACTGAAATTTTAATCTTAAAAAATATTTTCCATGTTCATTTTACAATGAATAATTTGTCAATTTTAACATTTTTATAGAGGTTTAATTGACATACAAAAAACTGCACATATGGAAAGTGTCAATTTGATAAATTTTGGCATATATATATACCTATGCAACCATCACCACGATTAAGATAGTGAATACACCTACCACCCCCAAGAGTTTTCTTGTGCCCCTTCGTGATTTCTCTCCCCATGCTCCCAACCTCTACATGCCCCCAGGAAACCACTAATCTGGTTTCTGTCCATATAGATTAGTTTGCACTTTTTGATTTTTATGTAAATGGAATCATACATTATGTACTCTTTTTTTTCTGGCTTTTTTCATTCAGCATATTTATTCTGAGATTCATCCACATTGTTATGTTGTATCAATAGTTCATTCTGTTTATAACTAAAAGGTATTCCATTGTATGGACATAATCCAATTTGTTTGTCCATTCTCCTATTGATGGACATTTGGGTTGTTTTCAGTTTTTGGCTACTCCAAATAAATATTCTATTAACATTCATGTGTAAGTCTTTGTACGTACATGAGCTTTCTTTTCTCTTGAGTAAATACCTAGGAGTGGAATAGCTGAATCATATGGTAGGTGTATGTTGAACATTTTAAGAAATTGCCATACTGTTTCCAAAGTGGTTTTACCATTTTTACATTTCCAACAGCAGAGTATGAGGGTTCCAGTTTTTCCACATCCTTGTCAACACTTGGTATGGTTAATTTTTTTTAATATTAACAATTCTGATAGATGTGTAGTAGTGTCTCGTAGTTTTATTTTTCATTCAGTAATGACTAATGATGTTGAACATCTTTTCATGTGCTTGTCGGCCATCCAGATATTTTCTTTGGTGAAGTGTTCAAATCTTTTGCTCATTTTTTTTGGATGTTTGCTTTCTTTTTATTACTTATGACTCTTATTACCCTGGAGAGTTATATACATAGCGTAAACGCAAGTCTTTATCTTACATATGGTTTGCAAATATTTTCTCTCATTCTGTGCTTTGTCTTTTCATTCCATTAACAGTGTCTTTCAAAGAGCAGAGGTTTATAATTTTGATGAAGTCCAATTTATCAATTTTTTCTTTTATGGATTGTGCTATTGGTGTCATATTTGAGAAATCTTTATCTAAATCAAAGCCAGAAATATTTCCTCCTATGTTTTAAGTTTTAGGTTTTGCATAAGTCTATGATATACTACTGGTAAATTTTTATATGTGATGTGAGGTATGGATCCAACTTTGTATTTTTGCATATGGATATTCAATTGTGCTAGCAGTATTTGTTGAAATTGTCTTTTTTCTACTGACTTGTCTTTACACCTTTGTCAAAAGTCATTTGTCCATAAGTAGGAGTTTATTTCTGGACTTTCTATTCTGTGCTATTGACCTATTTCTCTATCTTCACACCAGTACCACACTGTCTTGATTAGTGTAGCTTTGTAGTAAGTCTTGAGTTTTCATAGTCTTAGTCTTCCAACTTTGTTTTCTTTTTCCAACTTTTTTCCACTATTCTAGATTTTTTGCATTTTCACATGCAAAAAAAAAATTAGCTTGTCAATTTCTCCAAAAAAGACCTGCTGAGGCTTTGGGGAAAACTGGCATCATAACGATATTGTCTTCTAGCCCATGAAGATGATATATCTCTCCATTTATTTATGTCTTATTTAATTTCTTTTAGCAATGGTCTGTAGTTTTCAGTGTACAGGTCTTCACATCTTTATCAGATTTTCTATCCTGCAACTCTGCCAAACTCACTTATTTGTTCTTGTAGTGTTATTATAGATTCTATTTATTTTCTACATAGATGATCATATCTGTGAATAAAGACTCCTTTCCATTCTGGATCCTTGCCTGCCTGCCTGCTTCCCTTCCTTCCTTCCTTCCCCACTTCCCTCCCACCCTCCTACCTCCCCCTTCCCTCTTTTCTCTCCTTTCTCTCTCTTTCTTTCTTCCTTCCTTTCTTTCTTTCTCTCTTGCCTTCTTATTTTGTCTGGAAACTTTAGTAAAATGTTCAATGAATTAGTGAGAGTGGACACCCTTGTCTTGCTCCTGATCTTAGAGAGAAAGCATTCAGTCCTCCACCATCAGGATTATTGTTAGCTGTAGGTGTTTCATAGATACTCTTTTTTCCAGCTGAAGAAGTTTCTGGAAACTCTCTCAAAGCACTAAGATTGGGCATTTGCAGGTCTTACTTCTTTTGTGTCTCATACCCCAGTTATTACTGGTTTTGTTGACTGATATTCAGTGTTTTGAAAGCCATAGTTCTATATACATTGTCCAAATTTTTGGTTGTTTCAGGTGGGAGGGTAAGTCTGGTTCCTTCAGGCCACGTTGGCCTAAAGTAGAAGAACCAACATTCTCTTTTGTGTCATATATAATATAGTAATGATATTTAAAAACCGAACGTCCTTAATACTGGCAAAAATATTCTTACTTAAGTAATTCCCTGGTGATCCCGTGATTAGGACTCTGTGCTTTCACTGTTGAGGGTGCGGGTTCAATCGCTGGTCTGGGAACTAAGATTCCACAAGCTTTGTGGTGCAGCCAAAAAAAAAGTTCTTACTTATATTATTACTGACAATGTAAATTAGTACAAACCTTTTGGGAAGCAATTGGCAATGTTTATTAAGAGAATTAAGATATTTCTACCCTATGATGGAATACATGAATTTCTTGGAATTTAATATAAGGAAATAAGAAAAATGTTTTATTAATAATAATATTAATAGAAAGCTTATGTATAATAAAGGAATATTGGTAAGAATCTAATTATCCCATAACAGATGTACATATCAAGTAGTATGTGGTTATATAATATAGAGTACTATATAATATATAGTATACAGTTATAATATCTGTAAAGAGTATGTAATGATAAAAATGCTTATATGATTTTATAAAATAAATAAATGTTATAAATATTTATAAATGAAATAAATAATGAATAAAATAAAAATTTGTGCTAGTAGGAAAGCCTGGAAACAAATACGTAAAAATCTTATCACTAAATACATCCCTTTGGCTGTCTTTGTGAATTGGGACTATGGGTAAATTTTCATAATGAGAAAAAAACCTTTAAAAATGCCATTGTAATAATTTGGGTTTATGGTATTTTGAAAAAGAAGCCAGTAAATATAAGTCCATATAAGAAAATAGGCCATCATCAAAAAGTCTACAAATAATAAATGCTGGAGAGGGTGTGGAGAAAAGGGAACCCTCCTACGCTGTTGGTAGGAATGTAAATTGGTGCAGTCACTATAGAAAACAGTATGGATGTTCCTTAAGAAACCAAAAATAGAGTTCATATGATCCAGCAATCCCACTCCTGGGCATATATCTGGACAAAACTATAATTGGAAAAGATACATACACCCCAATGTTCATAGAAGCACTATTTACAATAGCCAAAACATGGAAGAAATGTAAATGTCCATCGACAGATGAATAAAGAAGATGTGGTATATATATATATATGATGGAATATTACTCCACCATAAAAAAGAATGAAATAATGACATTTGCAGCAACATGGGTGAACTTAGAAACTATCATACTAAGTGAAGTAAGTCAGAGAAAGACAAATATGATATGATATCACTTGTATGCGGAATCTAAAAAAATGATACAAAGGAAGTTATTTACAAAACAGAAATAGACTCACAGGCATAGAAAACAACTTTATGGTTACCAAAGGGGAAAGGGAAGGGGGATGGATAAATTAGGAGTTTGGGATTAACAGATACACACTAGTATATACAAAATAGTTAAACAGTAAGGACCTACTGTATAGCACAGGGAACTATATTCAATATCTTGTATAATGGAAAAGTGTCTGAAAAAGAATATATATATATACATATGTATGTATATGTATAAAACTCAATCACTTTGCTGTACACCTGAAACATTGTAAATCAACTATACTCCAATTAAAAAAAAAAGTAGGTTGATTTGAAAGTCGATGAAAGGTGTTAATGAATAAATTTAATGATTTTATGTAAGCTAAACAGGCAGCACTTAGCAACTGGTAATCACTGTTTTATGGAGATAGTTTAGAGGGAGTTAGCAGCTAAGAATTTTTGGACTGAGAAAAGATACTAAGTCAGATAGATTACTGCCAGAAGTTACAGTGATTAAGAGCCTTGGTTTAGCACTCAGGCATACTTCTATTCAAATTTTTACTGTGCCACTTCTCAACTGAGACCTTGAACAAGTTACTTAATTTCTCTGGACCATAGTTTCCTCACATATAAAATGGGGATAATAATAATGTCCGCTGCACAGGACTCTCGTGCAATTAAGAGAGATAATTTACCTTTCACTGCTAGATATTATTAGCCAGTGGAGTATGTTAATGATAACGATAATGACAATGATACTAGCTAAAGTTCTTTAAGTTCTTACTATGTACTAGACATGTATTAAGTAATTCTAATCCTCACAATATCCCTATAAGGTAGGTAGTATTATCCCTATTTTTCAGATGAGAAAATGGAGGCACAAAGAAGATAAGGTACTTGCCTAAGGCCACATAATTATTAAGTGGTAGAGGGGTGGAAGCAGAAAATCCAGTTAGGAAGCTACTGTAGTAGTCCAGAGAAAATAGTGACTTAAGGTTATGGCAGTGGAGACGATGCTAGTAGTCAAACAGTACGGTGTGTTTATATCTTTGGTTTTGGTAACTTATCAAAAGTCTACTGCCTAAGACCAGTAGGAGAAGTCATAGCCAGCTAAGGAAATTTTAAAGTTCTCTGGAGTTTTATGTATGTGTCCTGGAAAAAAAGGATTTATTCTAAGTAGAGGTACGTATTTAAGATGATTTTATTAAGGAGTGTTTAAGAAATACAAAATGGAAGAACTGGATGAAGTTATCAAGGATAACCTAATTGTTTACTAATTAGTACCTTAGAATTATCTACTCCATTATTTAATGACTATGGTTAGCTGTTTTTTTTTTTTTTTTTTTTGCGGTACGCAGGCCTCTCACTGTTGTGGCCTCTCCTGTTGCGGAGCACAGGCTCCGGACGCACAGGCTCAGCGGCCATAGCTCACAGGCCCAGCCGCTCTGCGGCATGTGGGATCTTCCCGGACCGGGGCACGAACCCATGTCCCCTGCATGGGCAGGCGGACCCTCAACCACTGCGCCACCAGGGAAGCCCTGGTTAGCTGTTTTAATAAAGAGGCTTTTAAAACCACAAAAGAGTGGCAAAGTATGTTAGTTTCCTACATTAATATGCCTGTTAATGCCTGGAAGTGTGAAACATGAGGTCATCTCAACCAATATATTTTCTCCTACTTTGTGGAATCATACCATAATTGTAGACAAAGTACTTAAGCAGATGTAAATATCTTCTTGAGGGTCAGCATTGCCAACCTAAACTTATAATGTAAGTGGATGTTGAAATTTCTGACTGCCTCACCAAAGCAAAACACATCTAAAATATCCTGCAATATTTGATCACACTCTCTTGTTTAGGGAACAGAGCTTTGACCCTTCCTTCTGACAACTCACAAATAGGCTAACTGGGGTCATGATCATGACCATGGTTAAGAAGAAATAGTCTTGTTGCCACACAGAGAGAAGCATTGGATTTTAGGGTCACATGTGATCCAGTTATCACTTGAGAGCTTCAGGTTTACAGATTCAGTCTTTAAAAGAAATTTCATCATCAATCAAAAAAAAACCTTATAATCTGGGTACACTGCCACCAGGCTCAGAGTCATTTCAATCACAGTCCCACAGAGATTTACGTCATACGTTTATTTGATTGAGAGAAACAAAAACCCATAAACCTGTAACAACCACACTTTGCCATATATAGTGATGAAGATTTGAAGCAAAATTTAAGCAAAAATTAAGGAAAACAAATATAGACTTTGGTAGATGCCCAACTTGATTCTTTATCACTTCATTCCAACCTCCGTTTTAGACACAGATTTTGGTCCAAATGTTTCTATTTCATTCTGTTTAAGGAAATACAGAATCTAAACCGTTTTGGGATTTATCTTTTCTCCTGGGGTTTTAATCTATCTTGATACTGTAATTCCTTTAACAGGCTTTACTGAAATGCCATTAACATTGGATTTTTTTTTTCTCTCACAGGTATAGCCTGCTTAGAGGTAACACGATAGTTGCCTAGGTTTTCCTTTTAGGAATTTGGATTTTGCTTGAAAAGGCCCTATTTGATCATTTTCTCTCACATACTGCAAGAAGAGGAAAATAATTATTGTAAGACAAGCTTGCCCAAAAGGCATATGGCATGTTTCCATGTTTACCTATAAAGAGGAGACTTTCCAATGTAATACTAAAGAAGACTAAAAACTCTTCCTCAACCTTATATTTTCTAACTGGACGTAACAGGTTTAATAATTTAATGTCATGTTTTATTTACTTTCCTTTGGCCAAGGTAAACTAAGCAAAATTCAGCAATCTGTATCTTTTACATACTACTGTAATAAAAACTCTTCAGGACTTTTAACAGACCTGTGTTGCTTACACAAAGCAAAACATCTAAGATATATTTTTTAAGAAGGATTTGGAACAGATATTTAAATGGATTTCATGATATCAGGTAAACATACTAGAAACACAGAGGTCAAAAGCTGGGATTGCATTAGAGACAGTAAGCAAGAATTGGAATCAAGTTACTGGATCATATAGTGAAAACACAAGAGTTAGGAGAGGCAGAAACATGGGGTGAGTCAATAAGGATGTAACTTCAAGAGCAGCACAGAGGAAAATGTCTATTAGTGCTGGTAGCACAATAGTACAGAGGAATTTAAGAACTGCTACGCTGATAATTCATGGTTCACTCAGCTCAGTGTTCTATCGGTAAAGTGAACCCAGAAAAAACAAACTGTTATAATATACTATGTGTTTTATGTAAATATCTCACGTAATCCTCACTACAATCTTATGAGATAGCTAATAATGTTATGATCCCTTGTTTATAGATGAGAAATCTGAGAGTTTGAGAGCTTTAACGACCTGTCTATCTTGCATCTTGTAAGTATCATAGCAGGGATTCTAACCAAGAGAGAACATAATAGTGCTTATTGTCATCAACATTGAAGATTAGGCATGTAATAGCTTCTTTTAAGTAATAGTTATCATTCATACATTTGTCCAAACCCCTCTTGAGTTAATAAATATTAACTTTGGGATTAATGAGTTTGTTAGGATTGGTTAAAGCAATGCAAAGGGGGAATTCCCTGGTGGTCCAATAGTTAGGACTCCATGCTTCCACTGCCGGGGCCTGGGTTTGATCACTGGGTGTGGCCTAAAAAAAGAAAAAAGAAAAAAAAAGACAGGGGAAGGAGGATCAGGGATGTCATATATAGTGTGCTATAAATTATGCTAAAATAAGTTAATATATACTACTCTGAAGGTTCCATGCCAGAACAGGGATTTTGGAAGGGACTGAAGATCAAGTTACCAGAGAGATGAAGGCCAAGTAAATTTCTCCTTCCATCATTTCTCTAATCATTTTAGGTGTACTTCTTAGGGCTTTCTCTAATTCAGGACTTGTGCTGAGAGTGGAGTGAGCAGAACTTCACATCACATTCCAGCAGCAGCTGTGGAATAGTTCAGTAAGATGTAAATTAATATTTTTCAGGGTTTCTGGTATATGTCTTGATGATACTCAACATTTCATTGTCCCCCACCTCCACAACCCCCGAGGTTAGTATTTAACTGATGTGAAATACTGATGTTTTCAGGAAACAAACTGCAGAGACTCCCATGGCTTTTTTCCTGGATCCTGCTCAGGATTTAAAAAAAAATCATATTATAGTTTGATCTAGCTAATCCCCAAGTTCGTTGCCTTGTTCTAGATTCTGAGATAAAACATATCTCACTTTTGATTTATTTATAGGCTGGCAAGAACATCCTGTAGTCTATCCCAATAATCTTGACCTCTAATAGAAGAATTTGGAGCTTTGGACTGTGACTTTACTTCTCTATATTATTTAAAAATGTTGAGTAGGGGCTTCCCTGGTGGCGCAGTGGTTGCGAGTCCACCTGCCAATGCAGGGGACGTGGGTTCGTGCCCCGGTCCGGGAAGATCCCACATGCCGCGGGGCGGCTAGGCCCGTGAGCCATGGCCGCTGAGCCTGCGCGTCCAGAGCCTGTGCTCCGCAACGGGAGAAGCCACAACAGTGAGAGGCCCGCGTACCGCAAAAAAAAAAAAAAAAATGTTGAGTAACTACCAATTTGCTTGGGATAGCGCTGACTATAAACTGACCTGGAATTTCAGAAGTCCCCTCTAGAGTTCTCTTGAATACAAATCATGTTTGAAGTTGGCCAGTGCTTTATTTAATAGAGGCTGAATATTTTGTTCAAAACCCCTTGTTTCCCTTCTATAATCTTTGATACATGTCATCTAGTCCTGGTGATTTGTCAACATTCAATTTTTAAGTTTGGCTTGGATAATTCTGAGTATTGTCTGTAATTTAACCAATTACCAATGTGTTCACATCGAGAATAACATCAAAGTGGTAATCACTGTAAAAATATCCTCTCGTATAGACTGAAACAAAAAATTTATGCAATATGTCAAATATCTTTTTGCCCACAATTATCAAGGAATTAACTGATTTCTTCCTTGGCTTTCTCCATTTTGTATATTTTTTTATTATTTTATTTTCTTTCATGAGGGATTCACGGGTGTAGTAGAGAAATTAACATTTATTGAGCACCTAATTCTATACTGTTACTTGCACAGAGAATAGTTCCTTACACAGAGTAATCACTCAATAAATGTTTACTAAATGAATGAATGCCAGGTATTGCAGTGTCACTTTACGTATGTGATCTTATTTATTCTTACAACAATCCTATGTGAGGTATATGCTATTTTTCTTCATCCATAAAATGGAAGAATAATAGTACCTATTTTACAGGATTGTTATGAAGATTGAATGACTTTATATAAAGCAATTAGAACAGTTCCTGGTAAATAGTAAGCACTATTTATATATTATTATTATTATTATTATTATAAGTATGATTGTTATTTTCCAGTGTTCCCTATGAGGAAACTGAAGTACAGAGATTTTAGGTCACTTTTCTGAGTATTACACTGGCAGTTAAAGGGTTGGAACAAATTTCTAAATTTCATGCTCTTTCTTCTAAACCTTTTACCTCCTGCTAAATTAATTAAACAAGAAGACCATTAGACTGAGATGGCTCTAATGCCATGGTGGCCTACATAAGCAAACCAAAATCTAAGCCTATAAAAGCCTCAAGGTTAGGAAATCAAAATTCTAACGATAACCAATCACAAACAGCCAACTAGGCTTTAAGCTACAGCCAATCAAATAATTTCTTTTTTTTGCTTCCTCACTTTCTTTATGTAAGTCTTTCCCTTGGCTCCTGTTAGTGAGTACTCTTAACCACTTCCTGTTTGGTACTGCCCAATTCCAATAGATAAATGCTCAAACTCTTAAAATTTTAATATGCCTCAGTTTATCTTTTAACACTCCTTATAGCCTTGGTGTTCTTGTCAAAGAGCTCTAGAATGTGTTATTTTGTCAGATTTTCATGTATATCTAGCCTATTTTGTAGGCTTCCTATTTTTCCTACTTAGATTATCTTTTAAATTCTTTGAAAGATTACTTTCCTTCTTAAATTTGGTTGTACATGGCCTTTTTCACTTGACAGGTGTCCTGATCCAGAGGACATACTTTTCCTGGAGTCCAATACGTTGTTTTAAATAATTACTAAATTTTTTACTGGCTAGTTATTAAACATTCTTTTCCTAATCTTTTCTCTACCTAATGAATTTAGTTTCCCTTTCCACCTCTCTTGAATTGAGAACTTCTGGAAGTTCTCAATTAATACCTGATTTGATTTGCGATGTAAGAAAGATGAGATATAAGGTACAACTTTCTCTTCTGACACCAGTGAGTTTAAATAATTTGATTTCACTTGCTAATTCATTGTGGAGGTCTGATTCTCAGTTCTGTTCCATCTGTGGGTCATGCATCTGGCAAATGTAATTTCTTGCAACATAATTATCTTAGTTAACCTATATGGCCACAAAGCATTTTAGACAAGTTGTAATTCTTTCCCGTACTTTTTTTCCAAAGCAGAAATTTTTGTGGAGCTTTCTCCAAGAAAATGAGACTGTTGACAGATTGCTTAAACTGAAATGGATGTAAAAGAGATGCGCAGGATATTCAAATTAATGATAACTGAATATGATCAAGCATTCTGATAGTTTTCTTGTGTAACTTTTCTATTAGTGAAAAACATTTGAATAACTCTGAGTGGGAGTGGAGGGATGGCAGTGGCCTGTGTGGTTGCGTTCATGTTCTAAGAATGAACTCCTAAAATCCAAGATTGATTAGCTTCATATCCACAGTGTTAAATCTTCAGAATTCTACCTAAAACCAAAACCTGTATTTCAAAAATAAACTTTAAGGTTGTTTGATGATCAAAGAGTTTTACATCAGCCATGCTGACATGATGAGAAGAAACTCGAGATATTTTGGAGATCTTGGCACAACTTCAAAGACTTAGAGGACAGAATGCCGAGAACTTTTCCAAGTTTTGGAAGGCAGCAGTTTGGCTGAGACCCACACGCACTGAAACGAGAGGCTTCCTTGAAAACACTTTAAAAGTCTTTTCCTATTTTGGAATTCTGAATTATGGCAAAATTCATATAGGCTTAAAACTCAATTCTGCACCCATTTTCCTCCCCAAAGTTTCTCTCCGTGTTAACACTGCTAAAGGATTCCTGAGGCATTTGCCGTAAGCATTTCAGTCAGGTCCCTGTTAGTCCTTCTAAACGCTGTTTCAAAATATTCTGAAATGAATCCCTTTCATCTCTATCTAATATATTTATCTTTGTTTTGCAGACGCAAAAGGTGAAGCAACACGGAGATTTGGGGGCATATCGCCAAATGACTTACAGTAAAGCTGGTGTCGCTTCGCAAGATTTTGGTACCCAAAGCAGCGGAACCGGGATTCAGCATCCTTCCTCTGATCACACGTTTCTTAAAGCAAGCATTCTGCGCGTTTGAACAGCGCCTCTTCATCCCCAACACCTCCTCCCAGCCCGCCCCCTAGTTCCTTCCCACCCTCTACCTCGCCCCCCCACCCCGCCCCCAGCCTGCGCATGCGTCCTAAGAACCCCCTACACTCGCGGCACAAGCTGAGAGTATTGTCGGGGGCTATTCTCTCTCCCAGGAACATGGCGGCGAGTCAGGGAGGTGGTGGTAACAGTGGGGGCGGCGGTTGTGGTGGAGGTGGAAGTAGCGGTGGCTGTGGCGCGGCCGGAGGGGGAGGTGGCGGAGCCGGAGTGGGAGGCGGCGGCGGCGGCGGCGGGACCCTGGTGGTGCCCATCCCGGTACCGACTCTTTTCGGTCAGCCGTTCCCCAACGGGCCGCAGTGGAACCCGGGGAGCCTACAGCCTCAACACACCGTGAGGAGCCTGGACCGGGCCCTGGAGGAGGCGGGCAACTCCGGCATCCTGAGCCTCAGTGGTAGGAAACTCCGAGACTTCCCGGGCAGCGGCTACGACCTGACGGACACCACCCAAGCAGGTGACAGGACGGGGAGGGGGAGGGGAAGCTGGGCTGAGAAGGAGGAGGTGGGGGGAGTGGGTGGCTGCGTGGCTGCGTTGTTGGACTCTGCTGGTCTGGGCGGGTGCGCGGGGGCGGCGAGACTGACAAAGTCAGAGCAGCCAGTTCTGAATGTGAGGGGCAGAGCAGGGAAAGGTGGGGGCGGGGGCGGGAATGCTGACTGAAGGGTGTATGGAAATCGGGTGGGATGTGAGGGGTGAAAGAGCATTATTGTTAAAGCGAGTTTCCCCAGTAAGGGAGGTATTGACACCTTCCTGAATGCACTGCTAACTCTCGTGGATGTTCCCATCTTTCCCGGAGGAAAAAAAGGCAATACATAACATCATAATCTATACATATTCTTTAAAGCCATACGTGCCTGCAAGAATGGTATATCCCTTTTCCTAGTACAGCAGCAGTATTGCCACGGTTTTTCTGTGTTTTTATTTTGTGTGTGTTTTAGTCATCCTAGAATATTCTTGCCTTCTTGTCAGATATGCCTTTAAAGACTGAGATTTGTCATTTTCCTGGTGTTGAGATAGTGGTGGTTAAATTAGTATTTGCTGCAGTGGAAAATTAAATCATCAATCACTTATGTGTCTGGTTTACTAGGGGAAAGAGTCCTTGTTCTGAGTTATGTTGGAGTCTTAATTTTTATTGCAGATATAACCAGGAATTTTAAGGGCATTTTTGAGAAACAAAATTAACTCCATTCTTCTTGGAGTTGTGGGTTAATGGTTCATCATTTTGGACAAGAAATTGGCTATTGTAATGTTCTTCATATACTCTCTGGTACTCTTTGTTGTGGATGGCATTTTTTGTTATGAACACACTCTCTTTCCCCTCTGCCTTATAAGCCAATGCCGATTATTTTAGGTGTGTTTTGGTTTGATGAAGGATTTTTTACTTTTCGTAATCTTTAAATTTGTTATTTATGTGTCTGTTTTTATTTGCTTTGCTGAAAGAAATCATGGACAGATTGATTTTAATAGATTTAGTGATTTTGAAGCAATATAGTAAGTAAATTCACTCATAATGAGAAGCAATAAAAGACCTCTTATTTTCAGAATAACACTGTTTCATTGTATTACGTTTCTAGATATTAAATCAAGGTGTGTGTTTGGGTGAGGGTGGGGAGAGGAGGAAAACCTAAAATTGAAGCCTTCTACCCAATTATTCTCTTAGGAATTATCCTAAGAACTAGAAATGTGTAATTGATCAGTGATTTTGTATTTTGGAAAGCATGTTTGAGTATTTACTCCTTCACTCTGAACAAACAATATGTTCACATATTCATGATACATTGGCAAGATATTATACTACTTGGTATGTTCTTCAAAGGCATGAAGAAAAATGGTTTCAGACTGCATCATTATAGAGATATGTTGTTTTACTTGTTACCTATAAAAGATTTCTTTATCTATAGGACAAAGTTGAAGCATCCTCTCTTGGCATTCAGGGCTTTCACTGCCTGGCTCCAATTTATTATTGCAACCTTAACTCTTCAAATGCTCCTACATAGAACCCTCTGTTCCAACTAGGTCAGCTCTCTGTCCCTCAAATATAGTTTATGAATTTTTGCCTTATCTTTGTAGAAGGTCATCCACATGCACGAGATTTCCTTCTTTTCTCCACCTATTTAATGTTGTTCAAGCTCCAGCTTTTCCAAGATGCTGTCTCCAACTCCCTTAGTCCACAGCAGTCTCCTGTTTCTTTGAATTCCTGTGGTACTTATAGTCTTTACCACTTACCTGCTAGTGCTGGCTTTATTTTCTTTTTATGTTTTGCTTTCCCTGAGAAGATGGAGAGCTCCTTAAAGGCAGGGAAAGAGTCATATACTTGTTCAGTTTTCTCATTATATATTGCTTATATTGTACTTAATAATATTTTTCATAAATATGAATATCATCTTATGTGGTTATAACCACTGGCTTTTAAGGTTTCAGTTTGTTTCCTGAGGCAAGTTTTAACACAAACCAGAACCATATTTGTTCTTGGTAAAATTCATTCATCATAAACTTTATCAGTGCCTACGGTAACAGAGGACTTTTTGAGATAATTCCACCACATTTTACTTTTTTAAAAATTGAATATATGTTCCTTGTGGGAACACTTCAAAATTTAAAGGAGAAATCTGTGGGTGACTCATTTGCCATTCATTTTTGACCAAATTCAGCCATGAACTAGTTAGGGACAATAATCTTATATGTAAAGAGACTAGTATTCATTATATATAAATGGAACTGAAGACAAACAGAGCACGTTTGAGATTATACATACATGCCGTACATACATACACATATACATACAGACATACAAATATGTATATACAGTATATTCTCTGCTTGATGAAAACAGTTCTGTTTGTTGATATTGTTATACTTAAAATGACTCAGTGGGATACTGTTTCAGTACCAAATTGATTAGACAGCAGTGGTTTATTGGGTTGGGAAGAGATTGGAAGAAGGGAAAATAGGTAGAAAGCTATTTGTTAATCTAGGTGTGAGGTGGTGAGAACCTAGGTTGAAACAAAATTGGATTAGAAGGGGAAATTGATAAATTTCAGAGGAAGGGAGAGGGCTTTTCACATTACTTTGCTGTTCCTTACATATACATAAGATGAAATAGACCTGTGGTTTACCACTTTGCCTGCATGTTAAAATCACAAGGGAGTGTGTTTTATTTTTTAAACCTATGCCTGGGCCCCACCCTAGACCAATTTAATCAGTCTCAGGGGCAAAGAGAGGGTTTTTTTGTTTGTTGGTTTGTTTTGTTTTTTAAGAATTCCCAGGTGATTCTAATGTGCAGTCAGGGTTGGGAAACTCTAAAATAGCTCATTTTTAGGCACTCAAGATATATTTATTGTTTGAGTGAATGAGAACATTGATAAAAGTTTGGTGACTAACCTAAAGCTACTTGTCAAGAGGGTCAAAACCAAAGCTAGGAACCAAGTGTTCAAGTTCTAGTTCAGTATTCTTTTTTGATAGACTTGAGTAAAGCAGACCCATTTTTTTCATCATATTATGTCTGTAGTGACTAGAAGCTTACCAGGAAACTATAATTTCTCCAGTTCCCTACTGTTGGATAAATTTGCGTTAAGAAAATAATGCCCCTAGAATATGTAGCAGCAAAATCTTGTTTTGTCTATTAATAGTCTTCCTGTGAGGGAAAGTGGATAATAGGTTGCTGATGGCAAAGTTTATCTTTGGTACCTTTTTATTTCTCTTTGCATTTCTGGTGTCTGTTCTTCTTCACCTGTCCCCTCTCTCCTGCCACCCTCCTTATTTCTTTTTCCGTCTTCAGCCTCACTCCTCTTCCTTTGCTGGGATGGAGCTCAATGCTAAATAATTATGGCAGCCTTTCCAGGCAATTAACATTTAAAAGGGAGAGTTTGCCAATTTACTTGAATCTCCATTTGGTGGTTTGTGCTCGCGACCTTTTTTGAATTGATATGCCTTGCAGATACTTTTTTTTTTTTTTTTGGCCACACGGCATGTGGGATCTTAGTTCCCGTGGAGTCTTAACCACTGGACGGCCAGGGAAGTCCCTCCAGATACTTCTTGATTAAAATACTCACCCATATAAAAACATAAAAATAGGGATCAGAAAGTTGGTTACCCATTTCAGGAAAGTAGCTAACTCTGGTTGTAACATCTTATCTTTGCTGGTCTGTGGGTAGGTTTGGCAAGACAAAGGGAAATTGCCTAGAACTTTAAAAAGTCTGTCTGGATACTGTGATAATTTGTTGACTTTAAGAGAGCTTGGAAGTGATTTTAATGGCTACCCAAACAAATCCTGAAACTTTTCATATTTGACTTCGTCACCAGTGCTACAAATAAGTCTCAGTCTACTTGCAGCTGCTCCCTCTGCTTCTTCATACTTCTTTATGTCCATAAACAATAGGTCTGTGAAACAGATTTAGGAATTCTTTACATACATCAGATTGTGCTGTGTCCTGGTTAATCACGTGTTTTCCTGTAAACCTGGAGTCAACTCTAGTATTTCCTACATGTGCTGGTTCACCTCTTCAACTGTGGGGCATGGTGCATTGTATCGGCTTGTAAAATGGAGCCAGTTAAACTGTGCAGCATCTGATTTTGTAACATAGGTGAAGGCCATCTTAGTGCATTCAGTGGAATAACCCTGTGATTTTGTGGCCTGATTCAAATATCTGCCTTGCTTTATGTAATAAATATCTTACTGAAAAGTTGAATGTGAAGGACACTTTTGACGGTTGACTCATATTTTAATTGCTTCAGATTGAATTTGAATTGCTGAACCTTGCAGTGATTTATTTTATTCAGTGATGAATTCTTCTATAGCATAAATAGTCGCCCCTTAATTTCTTTTGCAAGTTCACACTTTAAAATAAAATGTTATCTTAAATTGGAGGGTACGTTTATCATTAAAATAATACCATTTATACAGCTCTTTATAAATTCTGAGCACTTTAATATATATTACCCTATTGTATCCTAATAATAACCCTTTGAGCTTTGTAGAGTGCATAGTAATTACTCTTTGTTGTTGAGAGAGGTTAAGTGATTTGCCGGAAGTTAAATGGCTAGTGTATGGCAGAGTGTGGATCAGAGGCTAGGTTTTCCAACTCTAGCACTATTCCAGTGTTATTTCCATTGCAACACTTTCTCTTCTTATAACAAAGCTACTATTAAAATAAGCACTGTGCTAATAAATAGGTTATTTAATCTGAAAGATGAATGCTTATTTAGTTTCATAGATTATATAGTTTTTGTTTGTGGTGCAGTGTGTTTTGTTTTGTGCATGGTATTTGCATAGCTTGTCTTCATGCCCCTCTGTTGGTTTTAGAATAGATTCATTAAGCAAGCTTTTATTGAACTCTAACTTTGGAAACATGATCCTCGAAGGGTTTACAAACTAGGTGAATGTGTACAGTAATATATGTAACAATTAGAAAAGAGTTATAATATATAATGTTCAAAATTGTATGTTTTAATAAACTGTACAATTAAGTGATATGGAACTGGGGCATAAGGCTTAATTTTATTGGGGGTTAAGTTAGTTTGAGAAAGTTTCCTATAGAGTTAGATATAGCTGAATCTTGAGGTAAATGATCAGTATGGGATCAAGTTATGATTAAGCAGGAGGGACAGTTGCAGACTGTCAGGGGAGAAATTGCACTGATACGGAGTTGAGAATGACATTGCATGTTAAGGGCAGATGTTAACTGCAGGTTCACTCTATATTTTCTCAAACATACTTGGAGGCTGAAAGGAGGGAACTAGTAGAGAGTTCAGTGTTAAGATGCAAGAGGGGGAGGGGGGATCTTCATGGAGTGGGTGGAAAGTTGTTAGCCATGGAAGGGAGGAGTTACCTGACTTTTGCTAAGGTGAAGGGGAAGGTAGATGTCTGGGGACATTATTGTCTTAAATTTTAATCTTAAGTGAGGCAGTGTCATCTGGGAGAACAAAGTTACAAGCATAGGAATAAGTACTCAATAGAGCAAAATGCTTTAAGGAGTCATTATGGAGAGTAAGCCATAGTTTAGAATTAGGACTGTGTTAAGCAGCTAAATTAGTTGCTTTTGAACGATATGAGCTTACGATGTTTTCTGAAAAAAATTGTATATACTGCATGACAGGTAAGAGAACAGAAATGGTTGATTGGGATACTTTTGAATCGGGGTTATAGTGACACTTGATTAAGTTTAAAATTTAATATTTTGATTTAGATTATTTGTAACATAAACTCTGAAGCATTTATTTATCATCAAAAGCATAAAGATGTACAAGATCCAGAACCTCATTGACAGCATGAGAGATGATGTTAGGGACACTTCACAAATAAAAGTAATTGAATACTTAGAGCATATTGATTTCCTGGGAGGTGATATTTAAGTTCCAAGGCATACAGAGAAACTTTGCAAAAGGGCATATGACTCACCTAGTCTATCCCAGCAGTACACTCTAAGGGATACTTAAACTGTATGATGCTCACCCCCATCGTACAGAGGCTGTTCATCCTCATGATGTAGAAGGGGAAACCTTTTTCTTTTCTCTACACGTTGTGTGTATTTAGGTAGTTCTTGAAGCATTGTAACACTCTTATAATCAGTTTTCTGAAAAGTTTCAGAAAGTTTTCTCTGCTTCCCTTTTATAGGAAAAAATACCTTATACTCCAGGGAACCATTTAATGTAAAAAAGAAAACTGTACAAGTGAGTTTTATAACAATAATTTAAATTTGTGTTTAGTCTCACTTTAAACTAGTGTATTCAGTCTGCTAAAGGTCTAACTTTTAATCTTTACATTTCTCCTGTTTCAAATAAATTATAAATTGATAGCATTCCACTTACAGAATACTAGTCAATGGACTGTAATGGATAATTAAACAATGGATATTGTCTCATATATATTTTGACCGCAAAATTTTTTTAAAGTTTTTTTCCAAATAAGAAAGTAAGTTCTTCCCTATTTGTGGACGTTGTTAATCTGTGTACTCTTATAATTTGTGACAGAGATTGTTGTCACTTTTAATTGTTTAAGTTCCTTTCAGTGGAATTTTATGTATAATATTAGGGATTCAAGGTGACAAGAAACAGAAATAAAATAACTGTGCCATAAAATTTTATTTGAACTCTATTGAGACTAACCAATTCTAGAGCATTTGTGTATCTGGATTTCATTCAAAAATGACTTCTCTACATTATTATGTCCCCGAGAGACTCTAGAATGTGCAGCATAGAAATTTTCCCCTCTTAAAAAAGTAATTACAATATATAAATCCTTAATACTTTGAGCTAATTGGTTGGGGATGTCTGTGTCAATGAGAAATCAATTACTTTTAAAGATATTTATACATTAAAAATAGTAAATTGAACATAGCCATCTCCTTAATTTACCTTGATTAGTATGTAAGAATGGATTTGTCATATCTATTTTATGTAAATGGACAGGGTGATAAAGTTGCTGCCTTTAAGGAACTTATGATTTCCTAGTGGTATAAAATAAGTACTCATGTATCTATTATATAGGCTAGATCAAGGTTTCAAGGAGTGGGGGAACTTGCCCCCAGGAGATACTTGGTAATGTCCGGGGACATTTTTGACTGTCACAACTTGGGGATATTACTGATATCTAGTGGGTAGAAGCCAGGGATGCTGCTAAGCATCCTACAATGAACAAGACTGCCCACACAACAAAGAATTACCTGGTCCAAAATGTCAGTGGTGATTGAGATTGAGCATTGCTGGGCTAGAGTAAGATAAATGTCTTAAGTGAAAACAGAGTGATGTGCAAGTTTGAAGAGGGAGCGGTGACATGATTGTGTTGGTAGAACATCAGAGGGGGCTTTATAATGGAGATGGAGGATGGGCTTTGAAGGGGGAAGGATCAGATTTTATACTTAATCATAAAAAGAGGATACTATATGAATATTGACATCCTAGAGTCTCTTCAAACTCAAAATGTCAAAAAAAGATCAACTTTTGTTATTGACCCTAGGCCCCCTGATCTCCCAGACCAGAAAGTTGGGAATTATTCTTGACTCTTCACTGTCCCTCACCCTCTATATCTGGTTAGGACCTAAGGCCTCTTGATCATAACTGTTTGAATAGCTTTCAGATCTGTTTCCTTCCTGTCTGTTCTCACTGCCATTGTTGTTGTTCAGGTCCTCCTCTCCTCACCTTTAACTGGACCTATCAACAGTTTTCCCAAATGATCTCTCTGCCTCATGTTCAGTTTGCTTCAAGTCCAATTAGTCTTTCACACTGTAGCTGGAGCACTCTAATATGCAAATCTGATTGTCACTTGTGGCTACTAAAACACCTTCGATCCAGTAAGCCAGCTCCTTAATAATACGTTGCTTATTCCTTGTTTTGAACTTTACAAAAATGTGAAAAAGCTAATACATAACTCTGCTTTATATAGCTGGTAATTTTTATATTATATTACTTAATATTAAGTTGCTCAGATTCATCCAAATTGTATGAAGCTGTAGTTCATTCTATTTTTTTAAAAATTATATATTTATTTATTTTATTTATGGCTGCGTTGGGTCTTTGTTGCCGCACACAGGCTTTTCTCTGGTTGTGGCGAGTGGGGGCTACTCTTCGTTGCGGTCTGCGGGCTTCTCATTGCGGTGGCTTCTCTTGTTGTGGAGCACGGTCTCTAGGTGTGCAGGCTTCAGTAGTTGTGGTGCACGGGCTTAAGTTGCTCCACGGCATGTGGCATCTTCCCGGACCAGGGCTTGAACCTGTGTCCCCTGCATTGGCAGGCGGATTCTTAACCACTGCGCCTCCAGGGAAGTCCCTGTAGTTCATTCTTTTTGGTGGCTCCATTATCTTTCATTGTGTGACTATAGTATAGTTTATCCACTGTCTCACTCCTGGCCATTTGGGTTGTTAACATATTTTTGCTCTTGTGAGCAGTGCTGCTATAAGCGTTATTATACATGTCTTCTGTTGTGCACGTGCAAGAATTTCTCTTGTGTTTATTCTTGGGAGTGGAATAGCTGGATTGTATGGTATGTTAATGTTCAAATTAAGGAGATAATGCCAACTGGTTTACAGTTTACCTTTCCATCAACCTCTGTAAGAGACCCTATGAATTCGTATCTCCTCCAACACATAGTATTGTCAGATTTAAACATTTTGGCCAAACGAGTTTATTATTTTTAATTTTTTTGGCTGCACTGAGGCATGCGAGATCTTAGTTGACCGACCAGGAATTGAACCCGCACCCCCTGCAGTGGAAGCGCGGAATCCTAACCACTGGACTGCTAGGGAATTCCCCCAAACGAGTTTAAAATGGTAGTTCAATGACGTCTTTTTTTTTTGTAGTATGAAACTATTTTTTTTAATTGAAGTGTAGTTGATTTACAATGCTGTGTTAGTTTCAGGTGTACAGCAAAGTGACTCAGTTATTTATATATATGTGTGTATGTGTGTGTATATATATATTTTTTTCAGATTCTTTTCCATTATAGGTTATTACAAGATATTGAATATAGTTCCCGGTGCTATACAGTAAGTCCTTGTTGTTTATCTATTTTATATATAGTATCTGTTAATCCCAAACTACTAATTTATCCCTCCCCGCTCCTTTCTCCTTTGGTAACCATAAGTTTGTCTTCTATATCTGTGAGTCTGTTTCTGTTTTGTAAATAAGGTCATTTGTGTCGTTTTTTAAAGATTCCACATATAAGTGATATCATATAACATTTGTCTTTCTCTGTCTAATTTACTTCATTTAGTATGATAATCTAGATCCATCCATGTGGCTGCAAATGGCATTATTTCATTCTTTCTTAAGACTGAGTAATGTTCCATTGTATATACATCTTTATCCATTCATCTGTTGATGGACACTTAGGTTGCTTCCATGTCCTGGCTACTGTAAACAGAGCTGCAGTGAACATTGTGGTACATGACTCTTTTTGAATTATGGTTTTCTTAGGGTATATGCCCAGTAGCAGGATCGCTGGGTCATATGGTAGCTCTGTTTTTAGTTTCTTAAGGAACCTCCATACTGTTCTCCGTAGTGGCTGTATCAATTTACATTCCCACCAACAGTGCAAGAGGGCTCCATTTTCTCCACACCCTCTCCAGCATTTATTGCTTGTAGACTTTTTGATGGTGGCCATTCTGACTGGTTCGAGGTGATACCTTTCTTGGTTTATATTTCCCTGATCACCAGTTTCATTAACATATCTTCAAATGTCTTACCTACTTGGCCATATATGTTTCCTGTACTGTGAAATAATTTATTTTGCCCAAATACTAATACTATACTAATCATTTGTCAGTTTTGTATATTGTATTTTCTCCTAGTTTGTAACTTGTCTTTTTTGCTTTTTAAGGAGTCATTTGCTGAACAAATGTTCTACATTTTAATACAGTCAAATTTATCAGTCTTTTATAGTCACTATTTTTTGTGTCTTGTTTAAGAATGTGTAAAATATATTCATGTATGTTTTTTACTAAAGGTTTTAAAGGTTTGTTTTGGGTGTTTCAGTTCCTCATCAATGTGGAGTTGATTTTTATGTATAGTGTGAGGTAGAGGTCCTATTTTGTATTTTAGTACATGGACCATCTTTTTCCAGATATATCCCTGCCTACTTCTTTTCTTTTTAACATTTTACTGAGATATAATTCACATGCCAAAAATTCACTCATTTAAAGTATATAGTTTATTGGTTGTTAGTTGTACACTCATCACTGCAGTCTAATTTTGGGATATTTTTATCACTTCAAAAAGAAACCCTATACCCATTAGCATATCCCCCCACCCCGCCACCAATCTAGACCTAGGCAACCTCTAACTTACTTTTTGTATTTATAGATTTGTTGATTCTGAACATTTTATATAAATAGATTCTTACAGTATGTGGCCCTTTGTGATAGTCTTCTTTCGTTTATCATGTTTTAAAGTTCATTTATGTTGTAGCATATATCAGTACTTCATTCCGTTTTATATCTGAATAATATTCTATTGTACATTTTGTTTGTCCATTCATCAGTTGATGGACAGTTGGGTTGTTTCCATTCTTTGGCTGTTATAAATGATATTGCTATGAATATTATGTAAAAGTTGGGTAGATGTATGTTTTCATTTCTCTTATACATGTAGGAGTAGAATTGCTGGATCATATGTTTTTTTTTTAACATCTTTATTGGGGTATAATTGCTTTACAATGGTGTGTTAGTTTCTGCTTTATAACAAAGTGAATCAGTTATACATATACATATGTTCCCATATCTCTTCCCTCTTGCGTCTTGGATCATATGTTAATTCTATGTTTGACATTTTGAGGAAATGCTAAATTGTTTTCCAAAGTGGCTGCACCATATTACATTTCCAGTAGCAGTGTATGAGGATTCCAGTTTCTTCATATCTTCAACAACACTTGTTGCTATCTGTATTTTTGTTTACAGTCATCCTAGTAAGTGTGAAGTATAATCTCATTATGGTTTTGATTTGCATTTTGCGAATGACTAATGATGTTGACCTCCTTTCATGTGTTTATTGTCCATTTATATATCTTCCTAAGGAAATGTCTGTTTAGATTCTGTCCACTTTCTAATTGGGTTGTCTTTTCCTTATTACTGAGTTATAAGAGTTTTTTTTTTTCTTTTTCTTCTATACATAAAACCCTTACCCAAGTATATAGCTTGCAGATGTTTCTTTCCTAGTCTGTGGGTCGTCTGCTTTGAAACACAAAATTTGAAAATTTTGATGAAGCCCATTTTATCTTTTTTTTTCTTATGTTGCTTGTGCTTTCTGTGTCATATCTAAGGAGCCATTGCCTAATCCAGGGTTATGAAGATTTACTCTTTTGTTTTCTTTTGGTTTTATAGTTTTAGCACTTACATTAGACATATTATCCATCTTGAGTTCTTTTGTTTGTTTGTTTGTTTTTCAATTATAACTTTTTTCTTACCAGTAAATACTGTATTTTACCCCTCAGGTGTGTTGGTACTTTTTTGTTTTTCCGTACGCGGGCCTCTCACTGTTGTGGCCTCTCCCGTTGCGGAGCACAGGCTCCGGATGCGCAGGCTCAGCGGCCATGGCTCACGGGCCCAGCCGCTCCGCGTCATGTGGGATCTTCCTGGACTGGGGCACGAACCCACGTCCCCTGCATCAGCAGGCCAACTCTTAACCACTGCACCACCAGGGAAGCCCAGTACTTATTTTTTAAATTAATTTTTTTATTGGAGTATAGTTGATTTACAACGTTGTGTTAGTTTCTGCTGTACAGCAAACTGAATCAGCCATGCATATACATATATCCACTCTCTTCTAGACTCCATTCCCATATAGGTCATTACAGAGCACCTAATAGAGTTCCCTGTGCTATACAGTAGGTTCTTATTAGTTATCTTTTATATGTAGTAGTGTGTATATGTCAATCCCAATCCCCCAGTTTATCTCCCCCCTTTCCCCTTGGTAACCATAAGTTGGTTTTCTACATCTGTGACTCTTTCTGTTTTGTAAATAGTTTCATTTGTATCATTTTTTTAGATTCCACATATAAGCGATATCATATGATATTTGTCTTTCTCTGTCTGACTTAGTTCACTCAGTATAACAATCTCTAGGTCCCTCTATGTTGCTACAGATGGCATTATTTCATTCTTTTTTATGGCTGAATAATATCCCATGGTATATATATACCACATCTTCTTTATCCATTCCTCCATTGATGGACATTTAGGTTGCTTCCATGTCCTGGCTATTTCAAGTAGTGCTGCAATGAACATTGGGATGCATGTATCCTTTCGAATTACGGTTTTCTCTGGATATATGCACAGGAGTGGGATTGCTGGGTCGTATGGTAGTTCTATTTTTAGTTTTTTAAGGAACCTCCATACTGTTATCCATAGTGGCTTTGCCAATTTACATTCCCACCAACAGTGCAAGAGGGTTCCCTTTTCTCCACACCCTCTCCAGCATTTGTTGTTTATAGATTTTTTGATGATGGCCATTCTGACTGGTGTGAGGTGATACCTCATTATAGTTTTGATTTGCATTTCTCTAATAATTAGTGATGTTGAACATCTTTTCATATGCCTCTTGGCTATCTGTCCATCTTGAGTTCTTTGTGTATGGTGTGAGATCAGGGTCCAACTTTGTTCTTTTGCATATGTATATCTAGTTGTCCCAGCACCATTTCCGGAAAATACCTTTCTTTCCTCATCCAGTTTTCTTGTTACCCTTGTCGAAAATCAACTGACCATAAATGTGAACGTTTATTTCTGGACTCTCAATTCTATTCCATTGATCTGTATATCTGTTCTTTTTTTTTTTTTTTTTTTTTTTTTGCGGTACGTGGGCCTCTCACTGTTGTGGCCTTTCCTGTTGTGGAGCACAGGCTCCAGACGCGCAGGCTCAGTGGCCATGGCTCACGGGCCTAGCTGCTCCGTGGCATGTGGGATCTTCCTGGACCGGGGCACGAACCCGTGTCCCCTGCATCGGCAGGCAGACTCTCAACCACTGCGCCACCAGGGAAGCCCTGTATATCTGTTCTTATCCTGGTACCACTCTATCTTGATTTCTGTAGCTCTGTATTAAGTTTTGTAATCAGGAGGTGTGAATCTTCTTCCAACATTGTTCTTTTTCAAGATTGCTTTGACTGTTTCGAGACCAATATGAATTTTAGGATCAGCTTGTCAATTTCTTCAGAAAGTGCAGTTTGGGATTTTGATAGGGGTCGTGTTGAATCTGTAGGTCAATTTGGGGAAATTTTACCATCTTAACAATATTAAGTTTTCCAGTCCATGAATATGGGATGTCTTTTGATTTATTTGTATCTTTAGTTTCTTTCAATAATATTTTGTTGTTTTCCTCAGTCTTTATTTTCTGACATACTATCATATAGAAAAAAATAGAATTTTTTCTTAATTTCATTTTTGGGATATTCATTGCTAGTTTATTGAAATATGTTTTTTTTTTTTTTTTGTGGCTGCACCACGTGGCTTGTGGAATCTTAGTTCCCTGATCAGGAATTGAACCTGGGCCCTAGGCAGTGAAAGTACGGAGTCCTAACCACTGGACCCAAATATACTTGACTTTTTTTTTAGTAGACTTTATTTATTATTATTATTTTTAGTATTTATTTATTTATTTATCTATTTATTTAGTGGGCTGTGTCAGGTGTTCGTTGTGGCATGTGGGATCTTCATTGTGGCACGTGGGATCTTTCATTGCAGTGCTTGTTGCGGTGCACGGGCTCTTTGTTGCAGCACACAGGCTTCTCTCTAGTTGTGGCATGTGGGTTTCCTCTTCTCTAGCTGTGTCGTGGGCTCCAGAATGCATGGGCTCTGTACTTTGCGGCATGCAGGCTTTTTAGTTGAGGCACGCAAGCTCAGTAGTTGTGGCACACAGGCTTAGTTGCCCCACAGCATGTGGGATCTTAGTTCCCCGACCAGGGATTGAACCTGCGTCCCCTGCATTGGAAGGCGGATTCTTTACCACTGGACCACCAGGGAAGTCCCTATAATTGACTTTTACATAGTGGTCTTTTATCTTGCAACCTTGCTGAACTTGTTTCTTCATTCTAATAGTTTTTTAATGGATTCATTAGCATTTTCTGTATGTATGATCATGTCATCTGCAAATAGAGATAGTTATACTTCTTCCTTTCGAATCTGGATGCCTTTTATTTCAGTTTCTTGCCTAATCATCCTGGCTAGAACTTCTAGTACAGTGTTGAGTGGATATGGTGAGAGTGGACGTTCTTGTCTTATTCCTGAATTTAGGAGGAATGCATTCAGTCTTTCACCATTAAATATGATATTAGCTCTGGTTTTTTTCATAGATGCCCTTTTTCAGGTTGAAGAAATTCCTTTTTATATCTAGTTTTTTGTCTTTTATTGCATTAATATGGTATATTACATTGATAGGCTTTTAGCTGTTATATCCTTCTTGCATTCCTGGCCTACCTGCTTTTCAGTTTAGTCTCATAGTGTCCCAAAACTCTACATTCCAGCCTGCCAAATTCCATGCTGTTCCTTGAAAGTATCATGCTATTCCATGTTTTCATGTTATTTTTGCCCTTACTGTTGATGTCCTTCTTCTCCCTCTTTTCTGCCTTGTGAACTCCTGTTGATCTTTTGTATCCAAGATCAGGCCTTTCTTTATTACCTTTTCCCTTTCCTGCATCCTCCACATATAGGGATTACTCTATCCCTCTAATGTAGCTGCTGTGATCCTTTATTGCAATTAATATATTTCCCCTATTGTAACATTCATTATCAATTTAATAACTTTTCCAGAAAAAGAGAAACACTACCACAATAAGCACATACATGGATTTTAGAAATGTTAACATTAGACGAAAATGTGCATTGTAAGATCAAAGAAATATGGTATTTGTTTACATTTCTCTTTTTATTGATTTTGGAGGTTTTTGAGTATAGTTGCTTTGTTGCCATTCCAACATTTAGTATAGTGTGTGGTACACAGTAGATGTTTAGCACATTTGTTCAATTTAGCCTGCTTCTTACCCCGGGTGCCTTTTCAGGTCCCTCCACAGGTTGTCTCTTTCCTTTTCCACTATGTTTTCCAAATACTTCTCATGTATGTACCTGTTCTTCAGTCAGATTGGACTTCTTACTGTCTCTCTGATTTTTGTTTTTATTGTTTTGTTATATTATTTAAAAAAAGAAAAGCTATCAGAAAGCAAAAAGAAATAACAGCTTATTAATTGCTTCATAAGCAGAGATATGATTATTAAACTCTAACAGTTGCAAATTAGCTATAGTTTTTATATATTGTTATATTGTATCACTGAATATGTTTTTATTTTAGAATAGTTGACTGCTTTTAAATATTTAGGTTAACTAATAAAATTGATTTGTAAGTAATGTTTATGACATTAAATAACATGTTTGGCGTTAAAATTATTATAAAATGTTTTGAGGATTAATCTGTTGTTTTAACTAATCCCATCTTGAAAATCATATTTGTAGATGAAGTCCAGGAAAAACTGTGAGATGAATGCCTATTTTGGCTTGGGTTTAGCAGATTTTCCAGTAGTATAGCTCTAAATTGTTTAAAATTATTTTCATGTGTCTTGGTCTAGTTTTCTCTTCTTACATTGGTCTACTGTCCTCCATTTGCCATAAACTCTCAGAAATAATTGCTGTATATATTTTCACTGCTTCTCTTGTAAAAAACCTCATCAACTCATGACTGAATGTTTTCTCAACATTAATTTATGTAATGTTGTTGCCTTAAAAGTCTTTCCATTATAGTCTGTTGTATACTTTTCTTCCAAATTGTTCTTTCTGAGAGTTTTGTTTATGCCACTGTTCCACTGAAGAAAAATGCTTTATAACATGATTTTTAACGACTGCCTAATAGTCTACTGTATGTATGCACCATATTTTATTTAATCATTCCTCTATTGTTAGTTGTTTAAGTTACTATTTAATATCAGTACATAGCCAGGTGCAGTTGTGCTCTTAGCTTTACATTGCTTCCCTCAAGAGGAGTTTAAACTCTTTGAGGGCAGATAACACTTTCTATACAAAAATACCCTATAGTGTTTGGTTGACTGCAGTGTCTCTCTGCAACAGTTGATAGTAAATGCTTGTCAAATTTCTAAACTTAAAATTATGGGAAGGAGCATGATAATTTTATGTACTGACTTCTTATTCTATTTGTGTGACTATAAACTAGAGGAATGGCTTTGCCATGGTATCTTGGTGATCTTGCACATCTCCACATAGGCAAGGCTGAACCACAGTCTGACTCAAATCTTGGGGAAAGACTCCCTGATCCTCCCTGGTACATGGCAAGATAGATGACATAAGGTCATTTTGTGTCCACCTCCCTATCTTGTGGGAGGCTGCCTCAAGGCAGTTTATTATCTCCTTCCCTAATTCTGGTGAGACATGGGACATTCTTTCAGATACAGTTGTGAGTATAAAATTGCAAAGCAGCAGTCTAGAGTTGGCTCCTCCATGACAGAGCAACCCTCTGTGCATGTTGTCTGTTATTTGGTCCTTCCCTCCAGTTTGGTTTTGTCCTGTGGGACTAGGGACATGGGGAAGTGACACCATACAGATCATGCTTTCTCTGTGTTAGTAATAAACTGAATCCATTTGGTCTTATTGGTAGCTGCCAGTGTGCTGCTGTGTAGGAGCCACTTGAACATTTAAGATATACTAATGGGGTTTTCTTTGGCCTGGTTTGTGGAATTTGTCATTTCTTTGTAATTAGTTTACTGTAACTTGCTTTTAATTTCAGCATCCAATATTTAGTGCCTTGTTAAATAGCTCAAGTAAGGATGATCCTTGCTCCGTAAATACAGTTGTTTTTTTTTTTTTTTTTCGGTACGTGGGCCTCTCACTGTTGTGGCCTCTCCCGTTGCAGAGCACAGGCTCCGGACGCGCAGGCTCAGCGGCCATGGCTCACGGGCCCAGCCGCTCCGCGGCACGTGGGATCCTCCCGCACCGGGGCACGAGCCCGCGTCCCCTGCATCGGCAGGCGGACGCTCAACCACTGCGCTACCAGGGAAGCCCAGTACAGTATTTTTTTAAGGGGCACAGTACACCGGCTGTAAAATTTGTCTTAATCTGGATACATCAAAGATGAAGCAGTTAGTTTTGTTTAGCATAGTAGCTTGCACTTGGGTTTTTTTGTTTTGTTTTTTTTTTAACCCTCCTCCAGGACTGCTTTTGTTTTGGAATCCAAAGCGTACTAGAGTTATATTGGGAAGTCAGTTTGACATAGACTGTTCTTATGTTACATTAGACTTTCCTTTCTCATGCAGTAGAAATGTACTAAGGTATCATAATTAATGCAAATAAAAAGTATACTGTGTGCTTGTCCCTCAGTATCCATGGGGGATTGGTTCTAGGACCCCAGTGAATACCAAAATCCACAGATGCTCAAGTCCCTTATGTAAAATGGCCTAGTACAATTGGCCCTCCATATCTGTGGGTTCCCCATCTGTAGATAAGGAGGGCCTACTGTATAAACAGATCCATTTGATTTTCAGTGACTAGTTGACATTGACCTAGGCAGAAAGTACATCAACGTTAGATTAATCATGCATCAGTTCAGATATCTTAGAGATGGTCAAGGTGACATGTTTTGTTATCACTTACTTCATTATCAGACTAATTATAACAATTCAAATTGTATAGTTTTGGGGGTTTGCTTTATGAAAATAATTTACATGAAAGCATGATTTTTGACATTAAAGCTTGCATACTTTCATAGTAATTTGCATTTTAAAAATTATGACATATAATATTGGATTAGCAATAAAACATGACAGCACAGTGGTGATGTTTGGTAGCGGGCCAAGTTGTGCCCCATAAAAACAAAATAATTGTATATAATACCGACTTATAATTAGCCTATAGCTGTCTGGATACATCATTCTTATGAATGAAATATATATGGTTAGAATTCAGTTTACATTCTGAAATATAATACTTTTAAAGTAGTATAATATTAATAGTGTTTCCTTATAACAGAAGCATGCTTGCTTATTGTAGAAAATTTAGAATATTAAAAGCATAAAGAAGAAAATACAAAACGCTCCTTATTCTACCAGCCTTGAGTAAACATTAACATTTTGGTGTATTTCCTTCATACCCCCACACTCATCACCTTGTACATACATACCTGTCGGTCTTTGTATGTGTATATACTGAGTGTATAAAATGTACATTTTAAAATGAAACAATTGGCTCATACTGTGTATATAGTTTAATATTTTGAGTGTTCTAGTTTTTACCCTCTGAGCATTCTTATTTCCATATTAAGGAATCAAGTCTATAATATTATTTTTAAAGGTTGCGGGATATTTCACTTTGAGGGTATACTGTATTTTATTTAGCCTTTACCTATTGTTGGACATTGAAGTTGTTTCTCATATTCTACTCTATTAAATAACTGAAATGTACATCATTTTTTATGCATCTTTATTTGGTTTTAAAAATTGCTAGAGATTGAATTCTTGGATCAATGGGTATGAACATTTTTAAGGCTCTTGATTCATATTGGCAAATTTCCTTCTGGACAGGTTACCTCATTTTGAATTTCCATCAGCGGTATATGGGGAAGTGCCCAATTCAAACTAGCCTTGCCAACATTGGGTAATATCTTTGAAAACTTTTAAATTTGATGGGTGAATTATAGTGTCTTATTCTTTACATTTCTTTTGATTAACAGTGAGGTTGAATATATTTTCATATACATCTTGGTCATTGATGATTTTCATTTTTGAATCTGTTTATGTCCTTGGGCCAGGCTTTATCTATGAGTTGTTGTTATCATTTTGCTTTTTGATAGACTGCAGTTTTCCTTTTTATGTAGCTAAATCTAGAAATCTTTTCATTTGTGAATTATTTCTTTATTTGATGCTTTGAAAGTCCATCCCTCATTCTAGAATTGAGTGACTATTCACTAGAATGTTTTGCTAGTTTTTTATGATTCATTTTTCATGTTTATCTTTTTCTTCCATCTGGAATTTATTTTAGTGAAAGTTATGTGATGAGGCTCTAACATTTGTCTTTTGAAAATAAAAGTTTTTCAAGAACCACTTAATAATACTACATGAATTCAAAATGCCAAATTTATAGTCTAATAAATTTTATAGGGGTTGAAGTATAGTGTCATTCTCAAATATCACTTTGATGTTTGAATGCCATTATACTGCATTATTTCTTGGTGAAATTGAAACACTTTGTAGAATTTCCTACAGACAACTGTGCATAGAGCTGCCCCTCCCCCCTTAAAAAAAAAATAAAGTCTTGTCCTTCCACGTGGCTTAATAGTTGTATGACTCACAGTCCTTTTCTCACTGAGCATGCATATAATCTACCCTCTGGTTAGCAGCTGTGGTTTCTCCTTGCAGCATCTGTTTTTGTTTGCCCCCTTGCTTCTCAAAGTGCCTGTGCTCAAAAGGAGCCTTCCATTATTGGTTGCTGCAGGTCACTAAGGTCTGCTTGTTATTGTTTCTCATAACTGTTGGCTTTAAAGCATTTTTTTCTTCACTTTTTCTAATATCTACTTCATACTTTTTTTCCCTCTCCACTGTACTTATGGTTAATATTTTAACATCATGGAGTAGCTTAGAAATTCTTGAGCTGTACGTCTTACTCATTCAACAAGGCTTTAATGTTATAGACTGACTTTTCATTATCTTTTCCTGAATGACAGCACAATACCCTTCTAGGGAATACTGAATCAAGAAATCACCTGTCTTTGCTGAGGGCATCTGTTGAAAGCAGATGCCAGAGCCATGGGGTTGTCATTTCCCATCAGGTTCCAACATCAGAGTCTAATACTTCAAAGACACTCTCCATTCTTGCATTGACAGACAGCTGTGGTGCCTCCTGTTTTCTTGTTGCTTTTGTTTCTAGTCCTAACACTTCTTTTAGATGGAAAAGTAGGTAAGGAAGCATTAGTATTTGAGAGCGTATTAATCAGATTTTACGTGCTGTAACTGCTCACATTTGAGTAATATCAGTTACTGAAGAGCACAGAAAATTTTTTTCATTTTCATGTTAGGAAATAAGTATTTTAGTTAGTTGATTTTTTGCACTCTCCTAAAGACATAATTCTAGCATATATTTTCCATGTAATAAGAACTGAATGTAATTGTCAATTTCCATCATTTTATTTTAGATCTTTATGAACATTATATATCATTAGGTACAAATTGATGATTTTCCTGTCGTTTCTTTTGCTTACTTCCTCTAAGGATTTTAGGTTGTTACAGAATGTTTACTCATTTTCAGTAGCTCTGAGATAATGAGTAGTAGTAATTAAGTGATTTTGGCGATCTTTTATAGGTAATCATCAGTAGAATTAGAATGTAATTCAGATACAGTCTAGTGCTCATCTACTAAATAACAGTTATACCTCATTTTTCAGTCTGTAGGACTTCTGTAAACTGTGAGATACACCCCAAGGATTATGAAGTATTGGTCCCATCACAACAGCTTTGTAAAAAATCACACTTTTAGTTGAACTAAGTGGGGGTGATTTTTTTTTTTCATAGTTCCTTTCACTGAAGTGTTATTATCTGAGCCGATAATATTTGGTGCTAGGGTGGAACAATAATTGGGATTGCTTAGACTTGGTGTCTGACTGGCTTTTAAGCTACCCTAACACGTAGTACCTAATTCATGGTGCTTAATGGAATTTTGAATGAGTGGCACAGCCTATGAGTCAAGTCAGAATGCTGCCTGGGAAATAAGAATGAGACTTGGAAGGTGAGAATCAGAATTTGCCTGCCTTTGTCCCAGACTCTAAGGGCAGAACCACAGATAATTTGATGCTTATGATATTTAATTATTTTACTTTGTGTATTTTCTGTGGTGAGGCTGCAACTTCTGATCCTTGGTCAATAAGGAATGTACACCTTGGGAGATAATTTTCCGTGGGTCTCATGTTTCTGCATATCTTGGGAGTGAGGCACTAACTGCCCTTTGTTCAGGACTATCTTTTGGAAGAAAGGACAATCATGCTTATTATCCAGTAAAATAATGTCTCCCTTCGAACAAAGTGCAGGCATGTGTACTGTCTATTATAAAAGATTTGGGTTCCCTCAGCTTAGACTTCCTCTCCTTTAATGTGATGTATTGTATGTGCAGGAATCCATCTATACCCATATATGTTGCCCCTGTGAGATTTGGGGGCGCAAGAGGAACTGATACAGACTTGCTGCTCATGCCACTTGCTGTGCTGTGAGTAATAAAGTCCTCTGACACGCAGGAGTCTCGTGCCTTCTGCCAGCCTCCATTCAACTGTGGTAGGCTAGCTTGTTGGCTGACAAGTAGGCTAAAGTCTCAGATCCTTTAGAGTTCTTGACAGGTACTCAGCCTATAAAATGTTACAAATCTTTTGAAGAAACTCCTTTACTTTTTAATCTTTGTTTATTGAGTTGGTTAAAATATTGAAAAATTAATAAGGGTCCATTCTTTAAGGAGCCAAGAAAGCTATGTTTTGGCTCAGACTAAACAGTCCTGAAATGGTAAATTGGGAACAGCTGAGAGCTTTATAATGGTGTTCATTATTTTCTTAACTAAAAATTGGGGCTTGAAGTAAGATATATGTTCTGCTTCTTATTGCAAGAAGAAATCTAGGATATGAATGTAGTTAGGAGATTTAGAATTTCTCTGACCCTGCTTTGTGGTTCCAGTGGAACAGAATATTTGGAATCTGGGACAGGAAGTCACAATAGTGTGTTGGAGGAGTGGAAAAGCACACACAGAACATGGACTTAGAAGTCATATCTGAGTTTGGAACCCCTCTGCTGTCAGTTATTACTAGTTTTTTAACATTATAGTCATGCCATTCAATATGTCTTTGATTCGTATGTATAATGAGGAATAGTGGCTACCTCATAAGGTTGTTATGAGGATTAGAAATGATTATGCAAAGCCCATAGCCTTCTGACCTAGCATATGTGGAGGGTGCGTGTGCGCGCGCACACGCGCACACATGAGACAGTTGCTTCAGTTCCACTTAGGTTATTGTTGATGTGAATTTAAAGTTCTGATTTCAAATTATTTCTCTCCTTAACTGTCATGTTTCTTTAAGCAGAAAATTCTCTATCTCTGTTACTGATGAGTGTTTTCTAAAACACACATCATTGTTAGAAGTTTTTCCATAGGTGAAAATGTGACAGATTTTCAAACATAATCTGGCATTTTTTAAAAATAAGAGGGACTATAGCAATCTATATTATTATCACCCAGAGAAGCCTCATGTATCTTAGTTCGTTTTAACAATGTGTGACAGAAGTCATACAGCCTTTTGAACACTGAGTAAAATAAAACTATAATTAGTACAGTATAATAGTATACTTTCTGAAAGTCATTTTCTATATTTTGGCAGAAATGCTAGCTGGTGGGCCAAGAAATGCACTGGGTGACAGATGGACCCGTCTGTGGCTCTTGTGGCTGCAGCTTGGGAGGCAGCAAACAGATTTCCATTCCATCTGACTCCTCTCTTCCCTTCTCTAGCTTCTTTGACCTCTGAAGCTCAAGAGTGATACAGAACATAATTTAGATCAGATTATTTAAAATGATCTATTAATGTCTAACAGGCTCCCAGCAGTTTTACAAGGAGCGATTTGAAGGAGGCAGGAAACAGTACACAGCAGTCTGTCTACTGTTGAGTTATTGCCAATACTGCTTGATATGATTTTATAATAAAAACCAAGACAAAAGAAAAATAGTTCAGTGGTTATAAAGGCACTTATCCTCAAGGATACTGAGATATCACCTTACTGTTTAAGAAAAAAAATGTACAACTATTTAATTAAAAATTTTTTTGCAGGTATTCTCTCATTAATTCTGATTTTTGAGGAATCTGTTTATTTTCTGTGGCTGCTGTAACTAGTGACTACAAACTTGGTGGTTTGAAACAACAGAAATTTATTCTCTTATAGTTCTTGAGACCAGAAGTCCAAAATAAGTCTTTTGAAGCTAAAATCAAGGTTTCAGCAGGACCGTAAATCCTCTGGAGGCTCTAGCAGAGAATCCATTCCTTGCCTCTTCCAGCTTCTGGTGACTGCTGGCATTCCTAAGCCACATCACTCCAATGCCTGCCTCCATCTTCACATGGCCTTTTCCTCAATGTGTCTGTCTCATTTCCCTCTGTCTTCCTCCTATAAAGATACATGTGATGGCATTTAGGGCCCAGCTGGGTGATGCAGGATAATCTCCATTGCAGGATACTTAATTATATCTGCAAAAATTTTTACCCTATAAGCCAACATTCACAGGTTCCAGGAATTAGGACCTGATATCTTTGAGGGGCACCATTCAGCTTACTGCAGGAAGATAAGGAGCAAATTTTAATTTCCTTTTTTGTGTGTGTGGGAAAGGTGAAACATCTTTACAATTTTCTTTTCCCAAGTCCTACTTGTCCCCTAAGAAGGCAGACTTTAAAGCTGTTGTGAAATGAATCTCCCCATAAGGAGTAAATTAACAGTTTGTTTTCCATCTTTAGATGGAACTATATTAAATAAAATACCAATTTTGCATGTACTTCTTGAGTATGAATATGTTCTTTTTTAGTCATGTTATTCTAGTTGCCCCAGTGCATGTGTTCATTAAATGATTTTTAATGTTATAAAAACTTCCTTATGGTTTAATTGTACATCACAAGATACAAACTTAAATCAGAGTTAAATTTTATCCATTATATCTATGTAAATGTTAATTTTCACTTTTTTGAAGGAAAATATGAGATGCTGTTAGTGTGAGATCAAGAAATTAAAATACAGTTTTGTGTTATTGCCTATCTTTGCCTCTATGGTTGTATTTTTCTTTTGCCACTCTTTCTCTGTTTACCCAATTCTTAGAAAAGATGTTTATACATATTTAAAATCTGAAAAAGCCTAGAACAAGATTTCCTTAATTAGAGGCTTTGTAATGGCTTCAGTTTTAATTTTAACTTTATTATGCTTTACTCAATTAAATTAGAATAATAATTAATTGTAATTTTAAGTGGTATTTACTAAATAAATATACTACCTCATTCAGAAAATAGTTTATGAATTTAATTAAATTCCCTAAGGGAACTCATAATATTATTATTATTTTTTATACAGTAGGTTCTTATTAGTTATCTATTTTATACACATCACTGTATACATGTCAATCCCAATCTCCCAATTCATCAGCCCACCCCACCCCACCCCCCGCCACTTTCCTCCCTTGGTGTCCATACGTTTGTTCTCTACAACTGTGTCTCTATTTCTGGCTTGCAAACCGGTTCATCTGTACCATTTTCTAGGTTCCACATATATGCATTAATATACGATACTTGTTTTTCTCTTTCTGACTTACTTCGCTCTGTATGACAGTCTCCAGATTCATCCACATCTCTACAAATGACCCAATTTCGTTCCTTTTTATGGCTGAGTAATATTCCATTGTATATATGTACCACATCTTCTTCATCCATTCGTCTGTCGATGGGCATTTAGATTGCTTCCATGTCCTGGCTATTGTAAATAGTGCTGCAATGAATATTGGTGTGTATATGTCTTTTTGAATTATGGTTTTCCCTGGGTATATGCCCAGTAGTGGGATTGCTGGGTCATATGATAATTCTATTTTTAGCTTTTTAAGGAACCTCCATACTGTTCTCCATAGTGGCTGTATCAATTTACATTCCCACCAACAGTGCAAGAGGTTTCCCTTTTCTCCAGACCCTCTCCAGCATTTGTTGTTTGTAGATTTTCTAAGGATACCCATTCTAACTGGTGTGAGGTGATATCTCATTGTAGTTTTGATTTGCATTTCTCTAATGATTAGTTATGTTGAGCAGCTTTTCATGTGCTTCTTGGCCATCTGTATGTCTTCTTTGGAGAAATGTCTATTTAGGTCTTCTGCCCATTTTTGGATTGGGTTGTTTGTTTTTTTAATATTGAGCTGCATGAGCTGTTTATATACTTTGGAGATTAATCCTTTGTCCGTTGGTTCGTTTGCAACTATTTTCTCCCATTTGGAGGGTTGTCTTTTCGTCTGGTTTGTAGTTTCCTTTGCTCTGCAAAAGCTTTGAAGTTTCATTAGGTCCCATTTGTTTATTTTTGTTTTTATTTCCATTACTCTAGGAGGTGGGTCAAAAAAGATCTTGCTGTGATTTATGTCAAAGAGTGTTCTTCCTATGTTTTCCTCTAAGAGTTTTATAGTGTCCGGTCTTACATTTAGGTCTCTAAGCAATTTTGAGTTTATTTTTGTGTATGGTGCTAGGGAATGTTCTAATTTCATTCTTTTACATGTAGCTGTCCAGTTTTCCCAGCACCTCTTATTGAAGAGACTGTCTTTTCTCCTTTGTATATCCTTGCCTCCTTTGTTATAGATTATTTGACCATAGGTGCGTGGCTTTATCTCTGGGCTTTCTATCCTGTTCCATTGATCTATGTTTCTGTTTTTGTGCCAGTACCATATTATCTTGATTACTATAGCTTTGTAGTGTAGTCTGAAGTCAGGGAGTCTGATTCCTCCAGCTCCGTTTTTTTCCCTCAAGACTGCTTTGGCTATTTGGGGTCTTTTGTGCCGCCATACAGATTTTAAGATTTTTTGTTCTAGTTCTGTAAAAAATGCTATTGGTAATTTGATAGGGATTGCATTGAATCTGTAGATTGTTTTGGGTAGTATACTCATTTTCACAATATTGATTCTTCCAATCCAAGAACATGGTATATCTCTCCATTTGTTTGTATCATCTTTAATTTCTTTCATCAGTGTCTTATAGTTTTCTGCATACAGATCTTTTGTCTCCCTAGGTAGGTTTATTCCTAGGTATTTTATTCTTTTTGTTGCAGTGGTAAATGGGAGTGTTTCCTTAATTTCTGTTTCAGATTTTTCATCATTAGTGTATAGGAATGCAAGAGATTTCTGTGCATTAATTTTGTATCCTGCAACTTTACCAAATTCATTGATTAGCTCTAGTAGTGTTCTGGGGACATCGTTAGGATTCCCTATGTATAGTATCATGTCATGTGCAAACAGTGACAGTTTTACTTTTTCTTTTCCAATTTGTATTCCTTTTATTTCAGTTTCTTCTCTGATTGCCTTGGCTAGGACTTCCAAAACTATGTTGAATAATAGTGGTGAGAGTGGGCATCCTTGCCTTGTTCCTGATCTTAGAGGAAATGCTTTCAGTTTTTCACCATTGAGAATAATGTTTGCTGTGGGTTTGTCGTATATGGCCTTTATTATGTTGAGGAAAATTCCCTCTATGCCTACTTTCTGAAGAGTTTTTATCATAAATGAGTGTTGAATTTTGTGAAAAGCTTTTTCTGCATCTATTGAGATGATCATATGGTTTTTCTTCTTCAATTTGTTAATATGGTGTGTCACATTGATTGATTTGCGTATATTGAAGAATCCTTGCATCCCTGGGATAAATCCCATTTGATCATGGTGTATGATCCTTTCAATGTGTTGTTGGATTCTGTTTGCTAGTATTTTGTTGGGTATTTTTGCATCTATATTCATGAGTGATATTGGTCTGTAATTTTCTTTTTTTGTAGTATCTTTGTCTGGTTTTGGTATCAGGGTGATGGTGGCTTCATAAAATGAGTTTGGGAGTGTTCCTTCCTCTGCAGTTTTTTGGAAGAGTTTGAGAAGGATGGGTGTTAACTCTCCTCTAAATGTTTGATAGAATTCACCTGTGATGCCATCTCGTCCTGGACTTTTGTTTGTTGGAAGATTCGTAATCACAGTTTCAATTTCATTACTTGTGCTTGGTCCATTCATATTTTCTATTTCTTCCTGGTTCAGCCTTGGAAGGCTATACCTTTCTAAGAATTTGTCCATTTCTTCCAGGTTGTCCATTTTATTGGCATAGAGTTGCTTGTAGTAGTCTCTTAGGATGCTTTGTATTTCTGTGTTATCTGTTGTAACTTCTCCTTTTTCAGCTCTAATTTTATTGATTTGCGTCCTCTCCTTTTTCTTGATGAGTCTGGCTAATGGTTTATCAATTTTTTTAATCTTCTCAATGGACCAGCTTTTGGTTTTATTGATCTTTGCTATTGTTTTCTTTTTTCTATTTCATTTATTTCTGCTCTGATCTTTATGATTTCTTTCCTTCTACTAACTTTGGGTTTTTTTGTTTTTCTTTCTCTAGTTCCTTTAGGTGTAAGGTTAGATTGTTTATTTGAGATTTTTCTTGTTTCTTGAGGTAGGATTGTATTGCTATAAACTTCCCTCTTAGAACTGCTTTTGCTGCATCCCATAGGTTTTGGACTGTCGTGTTTTCATTGTCATTTGTCTCTAGATATTCTTTGATTTCCTCTTTGATTTCTTCAGTGATCTCTTGGTTATTTAGTAACATATTGTTTAGCTTCCGTGTGTTTGCGTTTTTTACATTTTTTTCCCTGTAATTGATCTCTAATCTCATAACATTGTGGTCAGAAAAGATGCTTGATATGATTTCAATTTTCTTAAATTTACTAAGGCTTGATTTGTGACCCAAGATGTGATCTGTCCTGGAGAATGTTCTGTGTGCACTTCAGAAGAAAGTGTAATCTGCTATTTTTGGATGGAATGTCCTATAAATATTAATTAAATCTATCTGGTCTATTGTGTCATTTAAAGCTTGTGTTTCCTTATTAATTTTCTGTTTGGATGATCTGTCCTTTGGTGTAAGTGAGGTGTTAAAGTCCCCCACTATTGTTGTGTTACTGTCGATTTCCTCTTTTATAGCTGTTAGCAGTTGCCTTACATATTGAGATGCTCCTTTTTTTTTGTGGTACGCGGACCTCTCACTGTTGTGGCCTCTCCCGTTGTGGAGCACAGGCTCCAGACGCGCAGACTCTGGACGCGCAGTTTCAGCGGCCATGGCTCACGGGCCCAGCCGCTCCGCGGCATGTGGGATCTTCCTGGACTGGGGCACGAACCCATCTCCCCTGCATCGCCAGGCAGACTCTCAACCACTACACCACCAGGGAAGCCCTGAGATGCTCCTTTGTTGGGTGCATATATATTTATAATTGTTATATCTTCTTCTTGGATTGATCCTTTGGTTGTTATATAGTGTCCTTCCTTGTCTCTTGTAACATTCTTTATTTGTAAGTCTATTTTATCTGATATGAGTATTGCTACTCCAGCTTTCTTTTGATTTCCATTTGCATGGAATATCTTTTTCCATTCCCCTCACTTTCACTCTGTATGTGTCCTTATGTCTGAAGTGGGTCTCTTGTAGACAGCATATATATGGGTCTTGTTTTTGTATCCATTCAGCAAGCCTGTGTCTTTTGGTTGGAGCATTTAACCCATTCACGTTTAAGGTAATTATCGATATGTATGTTCCTATTACCATTTTCTTAATTGTTTTGGGTTTGTTTTTGTAGGTCCCTTTCTTCTCTTGTGTTTCGCACTTAGAGAAGTTCCTTTAGCATTTGTTGTAGAGCTGGTTTGGTGGTGTTGAATTCTCTTAGCTTTTGCTTATCTGGAAAGCTTTTGTTTTCTCTATCGAATGTGAATGAGATCCTTGCTAGGTAGAGTAATCTTGGTTGTAGGTTCTTCCCTTTCATCACTTTAAGTATATCATGCCACTCCCTTCCGGCTTGTAGAGTTTCTGCTGAGAAGTCAGCTATTAACCTTATGGGAGTTCCCTTGTATGTTATTTGTCATTTTTCCCTTGCTGCTTTCAATAATTTTTCTTTGTCTTTAATTTTTGCCAATTTGATTACTGTGTGTCTCGGTGTGTTTCTCCTTGGGTTTATCCTGTACGGGTCTCTCTGCACTTCCTGGAATTAGGTGGCTATTTCCTTTCCCATGTTAGGGAAGTTGTTGAGTATAAACTCTTCAGATATTTTCTTGGGTCCTTTCTCTCTCTCTTCTCCTTCTGGGACCCCTGTAGTGCAAATGTTGCTGCGTTTAGTGTTGTCCCAGAGGTCTCTTAGGCTGTTTTCAGTTCTTTTCATTGTTTTTTCTTTATTCTGTTCCATGGCAGTGAATTCTACCATTGTGTCTTCTAGGTCACTTTTCCATTCTTCTGCCTCAGTTATTCTGCTATTGATTCCTTCTAGTGTAGTTTTCATTTCAGTTATTTTATTGTTCATCTCTGTTTGTTTGTTCTTTAATTCTTGTAGGTCTTTGTTAAACATTTCTTGCATCTTCTCGATCTTTGCCTTCATTCTTTTTCTGAGGTCCTGGGTCATCTTCACTATCATTATTCTGAATTCTTTTTCTGGAAGGTTGCCTATCTCCACTTCATTTAGTTGTTTTTCTGGGGTTTTATCTTGTTCCTTCATCTGGTACATAGCCCTCTGCCTTTTCATCTTGTCTATCTTTCTGTGAATGTGGTTTTTGTTCCACAGGCTTCAGGATTGTAGCTATGTTGTAATTTAACTAAATAATCTTGCTTTTGGAGGGGAAAGAACATGAAGCATCATACAATAATATATAAATTATTAAAATAATATCCTGATATTATTTTAATTATTAATACTGATATTTTGTCTTTTTCTCTGGTTACTTCTTCGAACACTCTCTTTATTGTGATTTTTGTGTTTTCTCTTGACTATTATTTTCAGTCTTCTCTGCTTGTTGTGTTTTTACTGCTCAACTTGTAAATCTTGGTCTTCTGGATGGCCCAGTCTTGAACTTTCTTTCTGACTCAATACTCTGATTTTAGGTGATGTTTTCCATTTCTATGATTTTAGAGTACTAACCATATTCCCACAACTTTCAGTTTACTATATCCATCCCAGACCTCATGTCTGAGATCCAGAATGATCTGATTAACTGCCCATTTCACAGTCCCCTGTGGGATATCTTTCAGTTATCTCAGTTTGTACAAATATAAAATTGAACCCTTGATTCTAACCTCTGTTTCAAAAAACAAAACAAAACCCTACGAGCAAAAACAAGAACAAAAATCCTGTTCCACTCTCACTCATCTATTAAGTAGCATCATTTAGTTGCCTAGGCCAGAATTCTGGGTGCCATCCTCGATTACTACCTCTTATTTATCCCACATAAACAATCACTTGCCCAATTCTTGGAAGTACTAATATCAAATATATTTCAAATTCTATGTACTTTTTTAAATCCCTATTCTTGGAGTCTCAATGCAAGCTACCATCATCTGTTTCTAGGGCCAGTGTATTATTTATGAGTACTTAGTAGGTATACAGAATAACAAACTGGGCATAATTTTGTTTTTAGTGTTTCAAATTAACTGTAATCAGTAATTTTCAACTCCCAACTCCCAGGATTCTTTTGGTTTTCTTTTTTTTTTTTTGGCTGTGTTTGGTCTTCATTGCTGCACATGGGCTTTCTCTCATTGCAGTGAGTGGGTGCTACTCTTTGTTGCAGTGCACGGGCTTATTGCGTTGGCTTCTCTTATTGTGGAGCACGGGCTCTAGGTGCGCGGGCTTCAGTAGTTGTGGTGCGTGGGCTCAGTAGTCGTGGCTTGTGGGCTATAGAGTGCAGGCTCAATAGTTGTGGCACATGGGCTTAGTTGCTCCACAGCATGTGGGATCTTCCCGGACCAGGGCTCGAACCTGTGCTCCCTGCATTGGCAGGCGGATTCTTAACCACTGCACCACCAGGGAAGCCCAACTCCCAGGATTCTGAAGTTACAAGAATAAGAGGTAAAAGTCAACTGTAAAAGAAACATTCTAAACTAAAAAGAAAAAAAAAGACTTAATTTTTCCCCCTAAATAGAACTGCACGATGCTTGGGTGCTCAGAGGAGGTGAGCCAGGAAAATGAAAGTTCAGAATTCGGTTTCTAATAATTCTGTCTATCCTTTTATTTAGTTATTCAGAATTTTATGGTGGGAGGAAGAAGAATCCAAATTAATCTTTATATTATATAATCATAACTAAAGTTTTCTTTCGCCAATTATGAAATTTTGCATTAGGTGAGTGTGTGTGTATACACACATACACAAAAACATATTAATACATGTATATTAATATTCTGAATAGGGAATTTATTATACTGCTAAATATGTAGGTCTCATCCCTCAGAGTGAGGAAGTTGAGTGTTGGTAGGAAGCTGTTCTTATGAGGGCATACCAGATGCTAAGTGAGGTACAGTGGGCTAAAATACACTATAGATGTTCTTCTTGACAGAGGTGAATGATAGTCTTATGTTTTTAACCAAATAAGTATAATGAAGTTGTGTAAGCAAAGTATATTCCTACTGTAAGATAGCTAATTTGATAGTTGTTCAGGCAGTGGTCCTCAACAGGGGTAGGAGGGTTTGTACTCCAGGGGACATTTTTTGGCTTTCATGACTAGAGGGTGTTACTAGCATCTAGTAGGTAGTTGTCAGGGATGCTGCTAAATACCCTACCATGCCCAGGATAGCCTCATACAACAAATAGTTATACAGCCCAAAAGGTCAATCGTACTTTGGTTGAGAAACGCTTTTAGGGTATTTTTTTTCAACCTTCCGCATGATATCCTAAATATTTTTCAAAATTTCATTTAACAAATAAACTGTCAATAGAGGTATAATAGTTATAATAATTCCATGATTTTATTTTTATGAAAACTTAAATGAATAGAAGTATATTTGTGTGTACCTGGAATAATTTAGGAGAGGAGGGAATCAAGGGCGAACAAGTTTGTGGTTTGAGCAGCTCGTGAGCAGGATGTTGGTGACATTGTCTAAGATGAGAGAAAGAGATATGTGGAAGATCTTCAGTTCCGATTTTACACTTGGAGAGTTTGAGGTGCCTGAGAGATATCCAGAGGAAGTCCTAAAGACTAGAACATAGGTGTTCAAACATATATTTAATTTGAAATTTGTCAATATATGAATACTAACCCCAGTTTTGGATAAAATCACCTAATAGAGTATATATCTTAAGGAAAGAGTACCTTATGTCGCAGCCCTTAGGAACACTAATATTCACAGTATGGGTAGAGAAGAATCAGCAAGAGACTAAGAAGTAGCCAGGGAGATAATAGGAAATGATCCAGAAATGTAGTCTTCCAAGCCAAGGGAAGAGAAATATTTCCAGATGGCTGACTGGTGGTTGATAATGGAGGCTGTTGGTGACCTTGGTGGGCATGAGAATGAATAGAAAGCAAATTACAGTGGGTTGAGAAGTCCATGGTAAGTTAGACAGTTATGTTGTAGATTTATGTAAATTTGGCTATAAAGGAGGCAGAGGTGGATGGAGGCTGATGTGGGATCAGGGGAGGGTTTTTTCGTGTTTTTAAATATCAGAGAGAATTCCTCACTGATACTTTAAAAGATAATGTTTAAAGATAGTGAAGTATATAAAGTACGGTTTGTTAATGAACAGACTTTCCATGAGGTCAATATTTAAAATAGTTGCTTGGATTCTAAGTGATTCAGCTAGTGTGAAAATAGTTCTGTTAATTCCATAAATACAGGTGTATGTTTGACACTCAAACATTACTTTTATTTTTCAGATCTTTCAAGAAATCGTTTTACAGAAATTCCTTCTGATGTCTGGTTATTTGCACCTCTTGAAACGTTAAATTTATATCATAATTGCATCAAAACCATTCCTGAAGCCATTAAAAACCTACAGATGTTAACATACCTTAATATTAGGTAAGGAAACAATTTTGGGGGGGTAGATTTTGTTTTTTATTACAGTTCTGATTCTTTTTAGTTGAAAAGGAATGTATTTGGTTTGGCTATGTAGCCTATATCTCAGGAGTATCTTATTTGTATTTTTTATATATCCACATTGTAGGCTCTTGGTCTTGTTCTTGACAGCAGTGCTTCTCAAACTTTACTGTGCACAGGAATCAGATGCAGATTCTGATTCCATAGGTCTGCAGTGGGGCCAGCATTTCTAACAGCTCCCTGGTAATGCCCATGCCTGCTGGTCCTTAGATCACTTTGAGTACCAAGGCTTTAGATCAGAAATATTTTACTGAAATCATAGCACCACAACACAGATTTATTTATATGCATCCTCAGTTAAAGTGGAACATTATAAAGAAACAGTTCTTGATTTATATTTTTCACTTTCGTGACTTCTTGTTGCTACTTCAAGGATGGAAAGATTGGCATGGGAGTATTGGAAGGTTAGGAAGCGGGTAATTGATGTTAATAATAAGTGCTTACTGTGTGCCAGCAGTGTTACAAATACTTTACCCATATTACCTCATCACATCTTCACAACAGCATTTTGAGATACGTGGTTAATTATCCCTGCACTGCAGATGAGGAAACTGAAGCACAGAGAGAGGTTAACTATTGGCCCAAAATTATATATATCGCAAGTGGTAGAGCCAAGATTCAAATCAAAGCAGCAGTATGGCTATAGAGCTCTCATTCTTAGCTATTACCCTATATTTATAATAGAGTGAACATTGAATAAGTATAAGAAAAAATTGCCCTATCAAATGAGTGACATTGAATGGAAACTGGTATATTGTGACTTAACTTTAGAATCTTTTTCTTATTTTTCTTTTATGTTTCTAGTTATAAGGAATAATTTCTTCCCCCTTCCTTAACAAAGTTACTTGTCTAAATTCTCATATAGGGAAATAGTAAATATAATTAATATACATAAATAATAGCATTTCTTTCTCTCTGTGATATATTATTTATGTCTCCCCCAGTGGTGTAACCTGTCAGTACATACTATAACTGAATATAATACTTTAACTGAAACCATTTTACACCTTAAAATGTGTGAGAGGAATTTCCTTTCATAGAGGTTGGTCATTTGGGTTGTTCCTTTCTCTAATTGGGTACATAATCTCCTTGGCCTCGCTTGGGAAAGGTTTGAGGAAAGTGAGGTATTTTTAAGTTTTTTGTCTTTTTTTTATTTTGTTCTTTTATGGAAAAAGTGATTTGTCAAAATTGAATTGCATTTCTATATTAACATGTATGGTAGATCTTAGAATAGTTCTGCTAAAACTTTCTGTGATTCTTTCCTGTTTTGATCTCTAAAAGTTGACTCCTGGTTTTTGTTTACAGTCGGAGAAATTTTTGAATACACTGTATTAAAATAACATTTGTTCTAGTGACTGACTTCCTTTGACTATCTCTAAAACGTGTGGCAAAAAAAGTGAAGATTGATGACTTATTAGCTGTGTATAAAGAAATGGAAAGCTGACTGCTAACTCGATAAACCTGCTTCTTAAGGGAAGAAAAGAAGCCAGTTTTTAAACTTTCTTGGTGTGAGGGAGATTGGAATGAGTTTGTATGTGCCATTCTTTTTCCTGTTTAGTTTTTATTTTGGTGAGAAGATCTTGAGAAACGTGTAAGATAATTTTTTAGCTCTTTCTTTCTTCCTGGATTCTACTCTCCTTTTCAGTGGAATCCTCAGGAAGATCCCTGTGTGCTCTAGACAGACCACTTTCCCAAGCATCCTACTTGATCCTTAAAGTGCAAGGGTTGTGACAAGCACCTGGCATATTTGACATTCCACCAGTCCGGCTAGGATTGCTGGTCTTGGGGCATTATCCTTTTTTATTAAAGTCTGTGCCATGTGATTGAAGCTAGTCTAGTGTTTCTGGACATCCTCTGTGGGCATAAAATGAGGTGAAAGGTCTTGAAGTCCCCCCAATGGGGTAACATTGGGCTTTTGTTGCTCTGCATGTTACACAAAATGCTAGGTACAAGTCTATAAATATCACTTTGAAAAGCAGGAAAAATAATAGCAAATTGCTAATGAATGCTTGGTAGTATGTAAATATAATGATGCACTTTATATATTTTGGTAGTAGGATTGTCTTAGTCTGTTCTCGTGGTGCTGTAACAGAATACCATAGACTGGGTGGCTTATAAACAACAGAAATTTATTTTTCACAGTTCTGGGGGCTGGGAAGTTCAAGTTCAAAGTGCCAGCAGATTCGTGTCTGGAGAAGACTTGCTTCCTGGTTCATATAGATGGCTGGCTTCTAGCTGAGTCCTCACATGGCGTAAAGAGCAAGGGAGCTCTCTGGGATCTCTTTTTAAGGCCACTGATCCACCTCCCTAAGGCCCCACCTCCAAATACCATCACATTGGGGATTAGGTTTCAACATTATAGTTTTGAATGGGGAGGACACAAACAGTCTACAGCAGGGATTGTTTGGGTCAGTCTGCATTGGCATGTAAATTTGACCAAAATTAGTTTGAGGGTAAGGGACCCAGAGCCAAATTGCCTGGATTTGAATCCTGACTCTTCCACTTACCAGCTCTGTGACTTTGAGCAGTTTACTTAATCTCTTTTAGACTTTTTCTTCATCTGTAAAATGGGCATCATGATAGTGTCTATCTTCCTAAAGTAGGTTGTTTTGAGGGTTAGTCAGGTTAATTCATGTGAGGTGCTCTGAACATGGCCTGCCGCATAGTAAGCACTCAATAAATGTTAGTTGTCCTTATATTTAAATGTATGCACAGAGACAGGAATGTTGTATCAACTTTGAGCTGAGATAAAGGTGCTAGTAGACTGTTCTACCATAAACCCATAACAAAAGCGAATGGGTTGGGTTACTACATGTTTTTAAAGATATAATTCTATTCATTCTTTCATAAATTTGAACACAGCACATGCAAATTTATCCTTGGAGCCTTTCCCTAGGGGTGTAGAGGTATTGAATATAGTGAAATTATGCCAGAGAGCAAGGTTCTAGCAATTTCTAGCTCAGAAGAATAATTCTAGGTTTTGAGGGCTGGTGGTGTGTAGGACAATATCATAGGTAACAGCACAGGCTTTGCAGTCTGTTGTGCCTGGGCAAGTCACTTAAGCAATTTTAACCTTTATTTTTACTTGTATAATGGAGATAATAGTCTTGTGGGGTTACTATGAGGATTAAGTGAGATAGTGCATGTAAAGATTTTAGCCTGTTACAAAGTAAGCACTCATTAAATGATAGTTACTATTTAGTGAAAATTTACTTTTGAGGTGATCTGTTCTTTTTCAACATAACATGTCAAGTTTCAGACATATTTCTCATAATGAGACTTTCTTATTCTTTTCAGTCGAAATCTTTTATCAACATTGCCAAAATACCTATTTGATCTTCCCCTTAAAGTTTTGGTCCTCAGTAATAATAAACTGGTATCCATTCCAGAAGAAATCGGGAAGTTAAAAGATTTAATGGAATTGGTGAGTAAAATAGTTGCATCGATTGTATATAATATGCATAATACATACCTTTATATTTCTGAAGATTAATTCCTTTATGGAATTTCACTGTAATTAAAAAAAATAACTTGGTATATGCCTAAGTTCGCTTTAGTGAAATTTTGAGATACCATTGCTTATGTCTGATTTTTAGCTCACAGCTACAATAAAAGCCTGGTTGTTCCTCAGTCCTAGTGAGGTTAGAAGGCTTGATTACAAGTCTTAAATGCTTTCAAACAAATAAGCATTTGTCTATCCATCTTGTGGACAGTAAAGGTCTTAGACCAGGAAGAGATAAGGTGGGTTTTTTTTTTTAAGGTTTTACAGGGCTTCTGTGAAAGCGTCAGAGAGAGGAGAGTACAGTGCCTACAAACAGTAGAATTAATAAAATGACCTTCCTCTCCTATATCCTTGTGTGATTTTATGACACCAAGATAAATGGAAAGAGGACATTTATATAGTTGATTATAGAAATTGATATAATTGATTATAGAAATATAGGAATAATTTAAAGTAATTACTTCGAACATACCATTGTAGGTATTAAAGGACATTGAACTCTGAGAGAAACGTAATCAAATCTTCAAAGCACTGAGCTGTTTTCACATTTTTCTGTTACTTCTACCTCATACAATATACCATGCTGTTTATTTTTATTTTCTGTTTTATCTTGAGTAATGCTTTCCCAATACATAGATTCTTTTAAAAAGTGTTCATAAATATGACTTTTTAATGTGTGGAGGGCCAAAAGTTTTCTTGAGGAATTTATATACAGTTTTATAATGGGAAATTAATGTGCAAATAGAATGTAAGGAACAGAAATTTCAGGAATGTCTTTTTTTTTAATTCATTAGAGAATACCTACACGTGCAATTGTAATGCAAAGAAACTTCCTTGAACTTAGTCTTGTTATGTTGTAGAACCACAGAATTTTAATATTGTAAGAGATCTTATAAGTGATCAGATATAACCACTTCCTAACACAGGAATCCCTGACACATCTAGTTGTATATTTTCAATGGTGGACAAATCTTCGCGTGTGTGTATCTGAGGCAGCCCTAATTCTCTTTTGCAGAACTTTGTTATCTTTCTTATTTTGAATTAAGATACATGCCCCTATCACTTTTATCCATTGGTCCTGGGACTACCATGTGAAGAAGTATATAGATAATGACAACTTTTCTTCCCTTCGGATATCTGTAGTCTGTTGTATGTCTGCTCTCCATTTTACCAAACTCTAAGACCTGTTTTTCTGTAGCTTAAACATCTTTATTTTATTCCTTTTCATATTTTCTATATTTCTATTCTTTATTACTTTTTATCTTTAGCTATGTCTATACTGATAATGCTCCCTTTTATTAAGGTCTCTTTTAATGTTACACTCACAAATGAACAGAAGATGTGCTCTAACTTGTGATCTAACAAATTCATATTACAAGGGACCCATTACTTTCTTTGCCCTGCACACTGTTAACGTTTTTAAAGATTTTATATATATATTCTACTTAAAGATTCTGTGGCTCTGTAATTTCTTTTTCATTCAGTTTTTGGCCCTATGTTCTAAATTGTATTACATGAGATAGTTTTTGGATAAATGAAATTTCAAAAATATTTAGGATTTTTAGATTTAGTGTAGTATTTTTATTTAAATAGAATGTGAAAAAATATTAACCATTATTTTAGTAGGCACTATAAAATTATTGTGCTTTAAACTCTCAAAATTAGTAATGGTGGGTAGGTTGCATTAGGCTGGCTAATTGACAGTTTTAAATCACACAGTGAATTTGTGGGTATTACCTGTCATTGGAATGTTTTCCCAGGACACTATTCCATAAGAGTGTGGTAGCCAGCTATAGTGAAGTTCTGTCATTAGATCTAGGACATACTCTCAGGCCTTCAGTCCCCAGCAGAGTATTGTGTAGAGTACCCATTGGTGAGTGGGTCAGTATCCTGTGCCTGGGTTTATTTCTTCTGGGAAGTGGCAGCTACCTATCAAATTCTTATGGATTTTTTTTGTATGGAAATCTTCAGTATTAGGCACCTTCAGGAGGAAGCCATAGTATTTGCTTTAATGGGCATTTTCCCAAAATTTTATTATCCATCATTTGGACAATAGCCTATCTTCAACACAACAGCTAAGGTGATCCTGTCAAAACATAAGTGAGATCATGTCATACCTCTGTTTAAAAGTTTCTGGTACCTGCCCATGTCTCTGAGTAAAAGCCGAAGTCTTACCCCTCCCTCCATCCTAGCCTTCCCCTTGCCCACTTCCCTCTAGCTACATGGGATTCCTTGCTGTTCTTAGTACATGTCACACATGCTTTGCCTAAGAGCCTTTACATTTATTGTTCCTTCTGTCTGGAATATTCCTTTCTTATGTATTGGCATGGCTCATACTCTCACCTCTGATAATATTGCTCAAATATCAGCTTCTTTATGAAACAGTGTAAATTGCTAATATCCCTCCCCACTATTAACTAGTACTGCCATTTTCCTTTACCCTGCTCTGTTTTTTTCTTCCATAGCACTTATCACCTTCTAGCATATTGTATAATCTACTCCCCTTGTTAGAATGCAAGTTCCATAAGGAGCTGCGAAGGCAGGAATTTTTGTTTGTTTTATTCATTGATGTGTCCCCAGCACCTACAACAGTGCCTAACAAATAGTTTGTATTTGATAAATATTTGTTGTTGAATGAAGATGCCTTAGATATAGTTGGAAAGAATTATGTAGGATACATTTTTAAAATCATCTGTGGGTTAGATGATTAGATATTATTTAATATTCTTTATCTTCTTTTGAATTTACCCTCCTGCCTTTTTTACTTTTGATAAAACAATATATGTATGTGCCACTCCTCTCCCTTCGAGCTAATGTCAGTTCCAGAAAGTTGGAAATTGGGGGCAGTTGCAGTACAACATGAATTTCATTTGCAATGTGTCTGGAATGACTGCTGCCTGAGATCTTGTTGCAGATTTTTCTTCCCTTTTTTTTGATGTGATAGTAAGAAAGGGGAGGGAGAGGGACCACAGGTAAATAATTTAAGCTGTGCCTTTATCCTCATATTATGGAAAAGTGGTGTTGTTTACCTTTAAATTGGGGTTTGCATTTTAACCTAACCCTGAGACATTTCTGATTAGATCTCCTAGAATGCCTTTTGGTAATGAGGTGAGCCACAAAATTTTGAGCTTGTAATCCCTCATGTTTTGTATCCCTTTGAGAAATAGGTTTAGTTAAATCGATTCTGACCATGGTCTTTGGTTCTTCAGCTCACATCTGTAAATCCTTGACTTTCTCAGCTTCTGCCCAACCAAGTATCTCAAAACAACTACTATAATTGACAAATTATCACAATGATTGATAGTTGTCTTTCATTTTTACCTATGAATTAAGAGCACCTGGATCATCCTTACTTCTGTTTTTAGTTGGTAAGAGTGGTCTTTAGTTGAGATTTTCAAAAGGCTGACTTATGTAGTACTAAGTTGTAACCTTACATTTTTGCACAGAAAAATGTATGTTAACTGTGCTGAGTTGATTTCTCGATGTAATATAAATGGAAATCTGCCTGATAATCAATGTTTAGAGAAATGACATTAGAGGTGACTTTTACTAGCTATTAGCCATGTGCTTTAATTTAAAAGTTGAAATACATCTCTATTTCTCTGTTAGTTTGTTATAATTTTATTTTCTTGTTTTCCTTAGGATATTAGCTGCAATGAGATTCAGGTTCTTCCCCAACAAATGGGAAAATTACAATCACTTAGAGAGCTAAATATAAGAAGAAATAATCTTCATGTATTGCCAGATGGTAAGATGCTCACTGTTCTTACTCACGTGAATAAGAGAGTACCTATGTAGAATTTAATTTAATTATTTTTTATTCCTGAACAGAATTAGGAGATCTTCCCTTAGTCAAGCTGGATTTCTCTTGTAATAAAGTGACCGAAATTCCAGTTTGTTACAGGAAGCTGCATCATTTACAAGTAATAATTTTGGATAACAATCCATTGCAAGTACCACCAGCGCAGGTTTGTAATTTTAAAAAATGATACTTGTTTCTTCTATTTTTATTAAGAATTATATCTGTTACTGGTAAATCAAAAAGCATCAGAATTAAGAGTCAATTTGTTTTTGAGGTATTGTCTCAAAGAGTTTTTCTGAGAAGTGACTTTTTCACTTTGGCAGGAGGTTTAGCGTACTTTCTAGAGATTAGGATTTGGATCACCCAGATATCAACTTTCTGCTTGTGAACTGATAATTCTGGTTGTCTATGTTATTTTAAAAGGATAGACTATGGAGTCTCTACCTCTGTCCTACTCAGGTATATATCTACTTGAGATTTGTTGTGTGATTGATTGGAATACATTTTTAGCACTGATAGGTGGAATCATAACAGAAAGAAAAATATACAAGTGGAAAAGTTTTAATTCATACATTTAGTTTGAGAATTAAATCCACGTGGAATCCACTAAAATTATAGCATAGGAATACACTAAGCTGTAAACCCACGAGGACAAAGAATGAGACAGAAGAGGACAGCAGGGGAGAGATGGCAACAGAATGTTGGAAAATGGAAAATAAGTGAAATAGTGGTAACTAGGATCTCTACTTACACGGCACAAGAGTATCTGGCTGAGGAGGCACATGGTAGTGAAATGCCAGCCTGCACTCTATTTCTAAGCTACATGCCCTGGCACTGGGTTTGTATACATCCAGAAGACAGGTTGCCTTTTTCTTCCTACAAAGGTGCATTCCACTCATTGCAAAGGAGGTGCCTTTTTAGGCTGGCTGGGGTCCTGGTAGTAGCTGCCCTAGCAGATTGGGGAAAGCTGAAACTGTGCCTGCTGTGGGAGAAGGCAACAAGAAGCAAGTTGATTTTACTGTGTTAAACCTGGGAATGGCTTGACTGTTTCTTTTGTGATTATTGAAGGAATCATGTAACTACAAATATAGGTATGAAAGACTGAAAACATGAAGGTCTGTAGAATATCTAAGGCTTTGATATCCAGTAAACTTTCTGAATGATTGGAGTGTTCTATAACATGTGATGTCTAATACCATAGCCACTTGCTATTGAGTACTTGAAATATGGCTAGTGCGACTAAGGAACCAAATTTTCAATTTAATTTCATTTTGATTAATTGAAATTTAAATAGGTTTACATGACTAGTGGTTAGCATATTTGATACTACAGGTCTAGGTTGACACTCTGATTCTTGTCCTTAGCTCCACAGCTACATGACTTCCCCTCCCTTGCCTTAGCAGAAGCCTAGGGTTTACTCTGAGGAGTAGGTGGATTCTCTCAGATTCTCCTCCTCAGCTCAGCAGCCAAATGAGTATAGTTCCTTGCCTCAATATAAGCCTGGAGTTTACTCTTTAGAGCAGCACTGTCTATTAGAACTTTCTGTGATGATGGAAATGTTCTAAACCTGCAGTGTGGTAGCCACAAGTGGCTAATGAGCACTTGAAAGTACATAGTGTGACTGAAGAATTACATTTTTAGTTTTATTTAGATTAAACTTAAATTTAAATAGCCACATGTGGCTAGTGACTACTGTATTGGACAGCACAGCTATAGAGAGACTCAACCAGAGTCAGGGGCTCCAGGTACAGCTGTGGGTAGGGGTGAGACCCCATACTGGAAACAGTGAATGCTTACATACTGAATGCTGGGACTCTCCAGTAGATGTCTCTTGCTTGGCTCCCAGAATACTTGCAGCCTCTCTTATATATCTCAGGCAGAGTTGGTGGATTTCTCTCTTGGTAAACTGACTGAACTAGGAGAAAAGACCTATAGATATACTGATCGTTGGCAGGCCCCTGAAGAAGTGTGCAGTCACTGTCTGAAATCTAGACAGTGAGGCTCACCGTTGATAAACTTCTCCCTCATACATAGAGCTTCCATTTGGCTTCTTATTGTTTCACTTTGAAAATGAACAGACAGCAATGGATCACTAGATATTGCAGAAATAATTTCTAACATGAAAGACCAAAAACACTGAAAGGCTTCCATTGAAACAACACGGGTCACATTCATAGCGGTGGTAATCAGAATGACTTCTCAGCAGCAGCATGGGAAGCTAGAAGATGTTAGAATGATGCCTTCAAAGACTGAGGAAATATCTCCAAGTTTATAAAGTCAAACTATCAGTTAAATGTAAGATAGGAAAAAGTTTCAAACATGAAAGATCTCAGAAATTTTAGCTCTCCCGCACCCTTTACTAGGAAGCTAGCAGAGGATATACTATATCAAAATGAGGGAGTAAATTAAGAAAGAATTCATGTCCAAGATAAACAGGTATGCATAGACCTAGAGAGCAACAAGTCAGTTTGGAAAAGGGGGGTTGTCTCCAAAAAGAAAATAGAAAAAGAAGAAAGAAATTGATACCTGACTTGATGTGTTTGTCAATATGGAGCGATGTTTTACAGTTCTGTCAGAGTCAGGAATGAATTAGTAATAGGCATACAGAAAATTATGCAGAGGAAAAAAATGGGACAAGTAGTCATTTTAGGAAAAAAAAACTTACAGGAGAAAGGAAGTGTAATCTAACTAACCTATGTAGCTCATCTGTGAATATTTTCTTGGTCATAATATTGTACATACTGGATTTTGATTTAATGAAAAATTGTGACATAGTTATAATAATAGCAGAGATTTATATGGCACTTACCATGCTCCAGGCACTGTTGAAAATGCTTTACATGCATTAATTCATTTCTTATAGCAACCCTATAAAACAGGCACTGTCATTATACCTCATTTTATATAGGAGGAAACAGAGGCATAGATGTTTAGTGATTTGTCCAAGGTCACACGGCTAGCATATGGTGGAGCCTGGTTTCAGACCAAGGTAGTCTGACTCCAGAATCCATGCTCTAACCACTATGTTATGCTTCTGAAGAGGGAGGAAGTATGTTTATATGAGTTGGTAGGGATTGGGGATGGGAGGAAGGTGGTTTGATGATATGTGATAGTGGTGGTGATCTTGTGGAGACAGCAGTGAGCGATGGCTTGAAGCGAGATCTTAATTCCCTGCCCAGGAATTGAACCTGGGTAGACTGGGTGAAAACCAGGAATCCTAGCCACTAGACCACCAGGGGCTAGAGGCTAGAAACAAAGTTTCCCTGGCTCTTGCCACTTTTGAAAGCAAGAATGTTTCAAGGAGGCAAAAACTGTAAAAACAGGTACAAAGTTTAGAGACACAGCACAAGTGGGAGAGCACACAGAGAAACTGTTAAGACAGAAGCAAAGCTGAGATACACACCTGGAGAGTAAGGGTGTGGGCGTCCTCCTTAATGAGCAAGAGCGCACCAGAGAGGTGATTCAAATCACTTATATAGGGCAGTTCTTCCGGGTTTCCTCTGGCCAATCATCTCGCTTTGCCTGGCTCTGAGTCCATATTTGGTTTAACTCAGGGTCCTCTCCTGTGTGCGCATGCCTCTTTCAGCCAGATGGATTCCAGTGCAAGTATTTCTGGGAAGTTAACCAAACATATTATGGTCTGGCGCCCCCCTCCCTTCTCTGACCTCTGAGGAATCTTTCTGCGCATGTGTAGTTGGGGAGGTCTCCTTGACCTCAAGAATGAGAAATACATGGTCTCTTTATCTTTCATCCAAGCAGGACTCAGCTCCTCCTTGCTCCTGCCATTATCTTTATCTTGGAGTATCTGTCCACAGGGGACAGGTTCCAGCTGCTCAGCCAGGAGCCCATCTATCTCATGCCTCAGTGGTAGTGGTAACATAAGGAATCTAAGTCCTCATCTTCCTTAGTAAGACCTCAATAAATAAAATATATAATTGAAAAATAAAAAAATAGCATTAGACCCATGTTATTTATAAATATGAAGGTAAAAAGCAGAAACCAACTGAAAGAGTTGAATGTGGGGACTGGGTCTTAGAGATTGAAAGGGGTGGAATGGGGGATTAAGTTTTTGTTATCAGTTTTGTAATTCACTTTGATTTTTAAAACTATGTACATGAATTATTATGATATAAATTAAATTTACAAAAGAAAGTAATTTGCCATCATTTAATTTGGAAATAGATAATTTTTAAAAATAGTTTGGACAGATAATAGGATACATTTTAATTGGTAATGTATTTATATTCTAATAGCTCAGATGTTTTAAATTTTCCTCTTAAATGAAGTTTTTCAGTGGTCAGGTCAGATCTGGTATCTATTAGGTTTATCCTTTCTACGTGGAATGATAATTACATTTTAATGTACTTTTCTTACTGTTTTCTTTGTTCATTGTTTTGTGTGTTGCTAGGTTATGTGTGCCCATAAAACAAAACATTTTTTATTCTAATTTTTGAGAAATACTTATTCGATAACACTTATGGTGACTGTAGTTAACCTTTGTAAAGCTGACTTACTGTTTCCCTACTGTGCATTGTCTATCTTTTTTATATAGAATATTTTCTTTCACATAGTATTTTTCCCTTCGTTATTCCTTTTCTTTATCACCAATGAAAATAACTTTTCAGGATATTGTCTTAGTTGAATTGACCATTTAAAGCTTTATTTTATTCTAACTGGCCTACCGTCACACCTTTCAACAAATTCATTTTTCCTATATTTACATTCTTTTGATTAGCTTTCTTCCAGTGTTTAGCCCAAATGACTTAGTGATTCTGATGAGATTACTTTAAAGAATTACATGGATTATTATTTTCTGTTCTTACCACTACAATGAATATATTTCTTTTCATTTTTTTTGAATAAAGGCAACTTTCATGAATTATAAATTTTATATTGTTTAGTGGTTTGTACATTGTGCTTTTAACAAAAAAACCCAGTGAAATACAGAAAAATTAACTTATTTTTCTAATAAGAACAGAGACCGCAATAGAATTTTAGTTGGTATCAGTGTTGTCAGATTTTTTTCACCTAGTGTCAGAAGTACAAATTATTTAAATATGCAAAGTATCTCTCATGATTGTTATGTCTCCGAATAATTTGAGATTATTAAAATTTATCAATAAATTGGTAGATGACATTTATATTTGGACCTATATAATTAAATCTTTATTATTTACTGACAGATATGTTTAAAAGGTAAAGTACACATATTTAAATACTTAAATATCCAAGCATGTTGCAGAATGGATAAGAAACCAGATTCTCTGGATCTTCCATCATTGAGTAAAAGAATGCCCTCCCAACCTCTCACAGACAGGTAATGTAATATTCTGACAGTCTCATTTCATGATGATTGTGTCTTCTTTCTATATAAAAGATACTTATTAATCTCAAGTATACTGAATATACTTAGACTGATTGGTCCAGTGTTAAATAATTGGCTGAAGTGAAATATCAGCATCATAGAATGAACTTTTGGTATACTAGAATACATTTGGAATTTTCTCAAAAATTTATTATTAAAGCTTTTAGTAGTAAAATGTAAAGATTTGACATAGTACAGAAACACTAATTTCTCAGCACTTGACAACTGTTAATTTACTCCTGTGATCACTCTGTTGTACGTGCCAAATAACAAGTAGAATTTGACTTTGAACTGAGGTTAACAGAAGAGCAAGACATTTCGGGATACCTTTCACCTTCATATTCTTTATGTCTGGATCAAAGTTGAGTTACCGTTGATGTTCTCTATGATATTGGTGTTTTTCTACTCATGAGATTTTGAAATGTTAGATTTGATATTTTGTTTTTAATTCATCCTTTCGAGATGTAGATTGGTCTGAACAATTTTATGAAAACATAATTCCGTCTAGTAGCATGGAAAATAATTTGGAGTTGGATGAGAGTATACTGTTGTTAACAGTGCAAGTTCTTGAATTCACAAATAGGACTTTTTCTTGAATATTTTTGTTGCCTCAGTAGAATTAAATATCAGAACATTAAATTTAGTTCCCAAAGATTTTGTTTAATATTATAAAAGATAGTAGACCAAACAATTCTATAAAAATTAGAATTAATTCATATACTAATCTCTATTAGTATGCTTTATATTTATTTAAAAATTACTTTAGTAACAGCATTCATTGTATTCGTCATTTATTTATTTTAAAAATATCAGTTGGGGCTTCCCTGGTGGTGCAGTGGTTGAGAGTCTGCCTGCCGATGCAGGGGACCCGGGTTCGTGCTCCGGTCTGGGAAGATCCCACATGCCGCGGAGCGGCTGGGCCCGTGAGCCATGACCGCTGAGCCTGCGTGTCCGGAGCCTGTGCTCCGCAACGGGAGAGGCCACAACAGTGAGAGGCCTGCGTACCACACACACACAAAAATAATAATAATAATAATAATAAATAAATAAATAAATAGAAATATCAGTTGAATGCCTACCGGCAGGTTCAGGGTATCTTTTATTTAATTATATACACATTGGCCTTGGCTCTCATGAAGCTCACATTCTAGTGGAGGATGTCAGTCAGTAAATAAAGCAAGAACACACACACACACACACACACACACACACACACATAATTTCAAACTGTGGTGACTGCTTTGAGAGAAAGGAACAGGTTTCAGGAGTGTGGTCAGGGAATGTCTCTGAGAAGGTGAGGTTTTAAGTCAAGACGTGGAAGGAGAGAAGCTAGCTGTGGCAAGAGTGAGGGGAAGAGCATTTCAGGCAGAAATAATGCCATGTGCAAAGGCGTTAAGTTAGGAAGAAACTTGCTGTGTTAAAAAGCTGAAAGGAGGCCAGCATTGTGGTACAAGTTGATTTTGGAGAGGTAGTCAGGGCTGAAGTCATGTGGGGGCTTTGGAGGCTGTGGTAAGGAGTTTGAATTTTATTTAAAGTACAGTGGGAAGTCATTGGACAGTTATAAACAGGAGAATAACATGATCTGAATTATGTTTAAAAAAAAACTATTTTGGGTCTTACAGAGAGAATACATTGGAAGTATACAAGAGTAGAAGTACAGGGACTAGTTAGGTTGTTGTGGTACTGCCAAGAGATCAAGGGGTCTTGAATAGGGTTATTGCAGTAGAGATTAAAAGGAGCGGACAGAATTGAGATATATTTTGGAGATGTTCTCTAGCAGTGCCGTCCAATAGAAAGGCAATGTGAGCCACGTGAGTAATTTTAGATTTTCTTGTAGCCCACTTAAAAAAAGGAATAAGCAGGTGAAATTAATTTTAATAATGTATGTTACTTAACCCAATATATCATGTCATTTCAACATATAATTAAATGTAAAAAATTAGTAAGTTATTTCACATTCTTTTTCTTCCTTTTAAATCTTTGAAATCTAGTATGTATTTTACATTTATAGCATGTCTCAATTTGGACTAGTCACATTTCAGATGCTCAATAGCCATATATGACTGGTGGCTACTGTATTGGACAGTGCAGGTCAATAGAGTTTATTTATGAGTTGGCTTTTGGGTGTGCTTATCTCTCACTCACAGCTGGTACTGAATTACTTAGAAAGTTCTCGTACTTTGAGTTTCACACTCATGTTCTTGGCTATATGGTTCTTACTACTTTCTGTGCCTTGACTATTTTGTAAACTCTTTATTTTACATAGGCATTACAGTAGCTATACTTATCATCAGCTTTTGGAGTCAGACATAATATGCCTGTGAAGCTCTTCTCTGACCCTTAATAACTGTATGTCCTTGTGTCATGATATCTCTGGTTCTCAACTTTATTATATATGAAAAGGGAAATAACCATATGGATGCTGTCAGGATTAAATGAAATAATGTATATAGAGTACTTAACACAATGTCTGATCCATAATAATTCCTCAACAGATAGCTTATTATCATTATCGTCTATTATGAATACACCAATGTATTTTAGTATAGTACATGGATGTATTATTGTGCAGTGGAGTCAGATGGATTTCAGTTCTAATCATGGTTTAACCTCTCTCTTAATTCCTCTGTGGGCTGTGTAAATTATTTAATCTCTCTGAGCCTGTTTCTTTATTTAAAATGTTAGCAATACACACTTCATAAGCTTGTTGTGAGAATTAAATGTGTGCTTGGCAACTAGTTCAATGAATAATATTCAGTAAATGTCATAATTTTTCCCCTTGGGAAGTTAACTTTTATAAGCTGTATTATCTTCATTTGTAAAAAGAAATAATGCGTAAATTGTATAATGTAAGGATTATAAATAAAATATGATGTGTACCTGGCATAGTATCTAACACAATGTAGACACTCAACAAATGCTAGCAATTGTTGCCTCTTTTCATCCTTCAAGATTCATCTCAAATGCCACTTTCTTGGATGAGGCCTTTCCTAACCTTACCAAGGAGAATTAGTTAATCTCTCTTTTCTCACAGCACTTTATATTTACCTTTGTCATATTCTTCAAAACATATAAACATACTCCCTTCCCCTCTGGGCTGAGAGCCCTTTGAAGCCAAACATTTTAAAATTCATCTCATCTCAGGTGTTCAGCATAGTGCCTTGACACTTGGTAATTGCTTCCCTAAGTTTGTTGATATACTTTTGAAAAGTATAAAATCAGTATTTGGGGAGGGAGTATAGCATAGTGATTAAGATTAGGGACTTTAGTGTTAGATAATCTTGGGAACAAATTTAGACTGCCATTTGCAAGTTGCGTGTCATTGGGCAATTTTTTCAACCCCTCCTGGCCTCACTTTCCTCTTCCATAAAATGAAAAAGCACCACTAACCTGCTAGAGTTTTCACAAGGAATGTATAAGGTATTACCTTTAAAGCACCTAGCCCAATTCTTGGCACATAATCAGTGGTCAGTGTAGAGTGTATAGTAAATTTGCAAATTAAAGTGAAAAATATTTTGCAACCTGGGTGGCATACTGTAATTCAGAAATTTGCAAGGACAGCTCTATCCTCACACCGAAACAATTGCTTATTCAATGAGTCACAGACTTTTTTTGCCTTTTTTCTCTTTTCTTAATTACTAAATGGGCCTTATTTACAAATCTAAAATATATTTTTAAAGATAATGAAGAAAAAACTCTATGAATTAAAGCTAAAAAACATTTCAGCATTCTGTGGTGAAATTTGTCAAACTGATAAAAATAGGTCTTTATCAAGATGATTTTCTAGCATGGCTGTCTGCTTTTCTGAATCTCTCAGGAGAAATAATAAGCTATTGTTAAGTTTTTACAACAGAGCACATGAAAGAAAAATATTACATGAGGGACATGAATAAAGTGTTTTGTATGATCTGATATTTTTCTCCTCATGTCTTTAAGGATCCTACATATCAAAAATGTGTAAGACTGTATTATCTAGGGAAATTTTAGGTCAATTATGTATTATCTATTTAAGAAGAAAACCCTAACTGCCCTTAGAATTTGTGTTTCCATAGTATGGAAGATTTTTATCCAAATAAAAATCATGGCCCTGACTCTGGAATTGGAAGTGATAACGGAGAGAAACGATTGTCTACAACGGAAGTGAGTCTTCTCTATTGCTGAACTGTTTTATTTTAAAATTTTATTAGGGCTTTGAAATAGACACTTGCACACACTTGATTTCTTTTGCTTAAAAATATGATCATCATGCATTTTATGAATTCAAATGAAAAAAAGACATGCACGTTTTAAAAAGCAGAACAGTAAATAAACCTCATATTAATTTTTGGTTTGAAAACTGGAGATTTAAATCAGATGTTCTATACTTAAGATGTGATATTAAAGCAACTTAATCCTTATCATATGTTTAAAACGCCTCATTTTTACTTTTTGCTTATTCTGTTCAGCCATCAGATGACGACACAATCAGCCTTCATTCTCAAGTCTCAGAATCAAATAGAGAGCAGACATCAAGAAATGACAGTCACTCAGTAGGAAGTAAACATGATTCTCAGAAAGGTAATTCATATGGTGTCTGCTATTTTTATATCATGTACATAGCTCTTATTAAAAATGAATATTTTATTTAAAATGGCCTTTAAAAAATTATAGTATCTTTGGCCAGCTCTTTTATTGGGAAAATGTACTTTTTTCTAAGCACTGCAGTGTCAGAGAACACTGTTTACTATTCATATTTTCTAATAAATATTAATCTCCACTTAGACCAGGAGGTGTATGATTTTACTGACCCCAACACAGATGATGTAGCAGTTCCTGAACAGGGAGATGCACCTATTGGATCATTTGTCACTTTCCTTAAGGTAAAGAAAACTTTGAACAAGTATTAATAACATGTTCTCCTTAATCTCACAAAAGTGAACAATACATTTTAAAATTATAACTTTCTTTTGTATAAGGGAAAAGAAAAAGGCCCTGAAAAATCTCAGAAAAATGAAGAATTGGGAGATGAAAAAAGGTAAGCACACACTAATTCTCAAATTGAAATGTTACTTACTAATACTTGAAATATTCTTTAGATATTTCTACTTGAACGAATATTTTTTGTTCATTTACCTGTTAAGTTCAGATAGTTAATTTGTGAATATTTCATCTGTCTGCATTCCTCAATTAAACTGAAAATTATACTGAACATATAAGTTGAGTGTAGTATATACTCTGTTTTCCCCTATAAGTGTAATTATAATATCACCCATTATGATTACTGAAGAATACTGTACCTTCCCATACATTGCCTCATTTGAGCTATCTAACAACTCTTTAAAACAGATGGTATTGGCATAATTTAACCGATAAGGATACTGAGGCTTGGAGTTTCAAATGTCTGGAACTCAGGTGTTCTGACTCTTGGGCTAATACACTTTCTGTTTCATCAGACTGGTTATGGTAATTTTAAGGGTATTTACTTCTCTATTTTATTAAAATAATTGTACTTTGGATCTTTTCTGTATCATTTATCTTATGAAATGATGGAATATGACCTACCACATTTTTCAGTCACTCCTTCAAGTTACTTCATAGCTGCAGGAAGCAAGGAGCATTTGTTGAATACCTACCATATACCAGGATCTGTGCTATGTGCTTTGCCATGTTTCTTACTTAATCTTCACTAAATCCTGTGGGGTCGATATTGTCCACATTTTTACAGATGAGGAAGGTGAAGCTCGGAGACTGAAGTTTCTTGTCTAGAACTACTTAGCTAGTGTCCACTAGAACCTCGGGTGTGAACCTAGCTCTCTCTCTCTGATCCCCAAGTTTTTCTCTTTTCTCTGCATTGTGCTTCCCCCAAATGACCTCATTGGTAACTTTTTAACAGTCATTAATTAATCATCTCTGGTACCCCATAGGGAGATACAGTGCTTTGTCTTGTACTCTATATTTCATTCGTCTCTTACTTTCTCACCTTATCTCATGAGGACAGTTGCCTATACTTGAGTCTCCAGTGGCATGCAAGATATGGTAAAGATACAGAGTCTTAGGCTTGGTACCATTTTTTAAATGAAATACCTTTGGGGTAAAATTACTAGAGTTTGGAGGACAATTTTAAAATGTCTTTGTTCTTTTTGAATGATAAAACTATATATTTTAATGAGTGTTTTTTGGCAAATTGCCAGTCTGTCAATCTATTTTGCATTTCTACTACTTAAACATCTTACATAGAGATTTTGAAAATCAAAATGAATAAACTGATAAGAGTAGAGTGGCTTGATAAAATGAGAGATTTTCATAACATTTTCTATCTCTAAAGATAGGCCAAATAGAGCTCTGTGGTCCTTATTACACTCAAGATGGAAAATATGCATTGTTAAATTACTATGGCCATTACACATTTCAGAAATTACAAAATGGTGGTGCAGTTTACCTTTTAGCCATTAATTATATTAATATAACCAGTATGCCACGTTGCCTATTGAGAGGATAGATATGTTTTTATATTCCTTAAATATTCTTTATTTCTTATTTTAACATTTTAAATACAAGGACGTTATAGGGCTTTAGCTTTCACATGCTATAAAAATAAAAAATGGTTTCTACATTTGGAAGCTGGCATAAAATATCATCTGCCTTACTTTTTGGATAACCATGTTCGTGTCACCTTTCAGACTTGGGAAAGAGCAATTACTTGCTGAGGAAGAAGATGATGGTTTGAAAGAAGTAACTGATTTGAGGAAAATAGCTGCTCAGTTATTGCAGCAAGAGCAGAAGAACAGGTATCTTTTTCAATAATGAGATTTAAGTGGGCAACTTTTATAATCATTAAATCTGAGTATTTAAAGATTTTCAAATAAACAGTAAATAATAGGACCATCTTAAGATCTATTTCAAGGGACTAACTACTAAAAGACAATAGGAAATTCTTAGGAGAGAAATAGAAAGTTACATATACAATTAACAGAATACTTTATACTCATCTAGTCATTATATTTAATTATTGCTTTGATATCTCTTTTTTATTCCTGGTGCTAAATAATAATAATTGTTGATATTCACCTTAGCTCACAGTAGCATTAAATATGTTATGAGCATTTTTTTCCAAGTACGTGTCACAAGTATATAGTGTGCTTTTTATCAGATTTTGAGTTACTTGGGATATGTGTAAACTCCTTAAAATTGAACTGAATTATATAATCGTTGATTAAATCAGTGTGACGATTTGAGAGTCACAGGTTCACTTTAGTCTGTTTCTTGGTCAAGGAGCATTTCTCCCTCTGGCTGGGCTTTCTCCAAATGCGTGTTATTGGCAATGAGGAGGACATTGTGTTAATGAGTGTAAAATCAGTGCAGGTCCATTTTTAATACAGAAAAAGTTCTATGTGCTGCTGAGGGTCAGCTTTATTGCCATCTTCATGTACTGAGAGTACTGCATTTATAGTTTTGAAATAATAAAGCAGATCTGAGATTTTTTTGTTTTGAGAAAATTAAAAGAATAATTTTGGTGCACTTAACATGGATAACTACTAAGCATTTTACTTATTGAAAGCAATAAATGTTTATGGATCACATGACCATGTTTTGGGAAGCTTAAAAAAGTATACTGGCATTTCAAAGATGCTTTGAAAAATAATTACTATTAAAATTTATTCAATGACAGATGTGTGGTTTTAGGGGCCACTATTTTTAAAAAATAATCACTCAATATCTTTTTTTTGCACTGCTACTGCATTTATAGAATTGAAAACCATACTAGAAAATATCACTCATCTTTATCCCTTCTATATCTATATCTAATGTATCCTCACTCTCAATTGACATTTTTCTTCTGCCATAACTTTCTGTCACCCTTTTCTGTGAATCTTATCTTCTAACCTTTCCCTATGATTCATTTTTTAACTGGGCTTTTAAAAAATTGGCTACTTATGAGGTTGTGTGTGTTTTCCCCCTTCAGTATAATTAAAGTATTGATCTCCCCATTGGTTTAAGAGGTTTGATGAAGCAAGCCACCACCTGCTCTGTGTAGCTTAAAAAATAGTTGAGTTTCTACCTCCTCTACCTGGCAGGTGAAAAAATTGCATTTATCATTATGGACAGAGAATACTGATTTTATAAGAACCCACAACAATATCCATTTCTCTCATTGTGTTAAGAATAGCATTTGAGTGCATAATTTTAGATTTTAACATTGCCACATATAACATTTCTATATTTTCAATTTTCTCCTATTGTTGTATTAGTTTTTCATCTATCCCTCTGACAAATTATTCTTTCTAGCCTAGATACAACATCAAATGATGTTTCATAGGTCTTGTTTTTGTGATAGCTTTGTAATCGGAACAAAACAGCGCCTAGCACTGTACATAGTAGGTACTCAGTAATACTGTTACTGGTTAAATAATTGCTTGAAAATGAGATCAACAAATTTAAAGCTAATAGGAACCGTTAATTTAGTTAATTTGTTCTCTCTACATAATTTCTGTTATTTTTTGAGATTTATACAAAATTAATTCCTCTCTCTCTGAACTGTTTCTCTACTTCATCCTCCTTTTCAGATGTTAGTGCATACAAATATAAGAGCTTTTTGGATTAAATATTAATATGCAGTGACATTAATGTTATAACTATGTCTAATTTTTGAAGGCATTGAAATTTTATAATATCTGTTCATAAAGTAAGGAGTACATTTTACTTTTAAAATTTGTAATCTGTAGACAATTTAAATTAGATCCCAGAATTTTTTTATGCTGAATCTAGTATTTTCTCCATTAAATGATCTCATCCTTCCTTCTAAAATATGTTGCTATTGCTTATATGTCTTAGATGTAGATAATTAAAATTTTTTGTTTACTGTTACAATACTAAAATTTGAGTGAGTCCAAAAAGTCAAAAGTAATCTTGTATAAGAATATATGCCTTAGAGGATGTGAGTTTGTATACCTTCTCTGGTTGTAGTTTTTCCCTTTCACACTGTATTGTTTTAGATTCCAACTTTATTAATGAAGAATCTGAAATGCTATTTAAAATTGCAAGTCAACCAGGAGTTGTAAAATTTCTTTTTAAGTTTTAACATAATCATTGTAATGTTTTTGCTTGTTTATTGTTAGTCTTGATTTAAAATAGTTTATCTGGGGTAAGATTATCTTTGTATATCAGGAAGTACCAGTTAAGACTCCTACTTTGACTGTATGCTTACTATTTAACTGCTCTTTAGCTAGCTACTAGTCAAAGGTAAATGCAGTGTTAACTCTCAGCTAAAAGAAGCCATGCGTGTACTCCAAAATTAGAGGCAATTTAAAAATTGCTTATGTTGAGTTTAGTGATGATTTTCTTAGAGCAGCTTTGCCACTTGTTTAGTTTGCACTGTTTTTTAAAATATCTGTGATTCTTAAAGAAGGTTTATACTAGTACTCGGTGGATGAAACTGTCCTAGGAAAGTAACAAGAAGATATCACACAGAATTAATAATCAGAAAGGGTGGGGAAAAGGATCACCAAATAAACCATCAAGTAGATAACTCATAAGTGTTCAAAGTCTGAAGCCTAGTTATTTAGAAGACTGCCCCTTCTTTGTCTGAGATGCATAGATTAAACTACTTTGTATTGACAGTTTACTGTTAAATTTTTAAAAGCTAATCTTTATCCCCTTTGTCAAACTATTGGATTATTTCTACTGGTATTTGAGTGTATTGAAGTCCCCCTGAATCAATGACTTTGTCTATATTAAAATAGCTGTTCCACAAATCATAATTTTATCTCCACAAATCATAATTTTATCTTCACTATAATTTGGGAAGCTAAATAAAAAACTATTGTCTTAAAAAATCATTATTTTAAAATAATGTTGCTCTGTAAATTACTTAGCCAATTCTTCAAATTTCCACCAACTCTACTTATGTATGTTAACATTAGAGAAGTGGCTACTGCTCTTCTTATACTGATTTTCTTATTACATGGCTGATTAAGTAGATGTTTAACTGGCTTCTTAAAATTTGTTTGATTATCATCCTAAAGAAAGGATTATAATACATGCAAGCAATGAATAGCTTCAGTTGACTGGTTCCCATTGCATGTTCATTCCTTCTAACTTATTCTATAGTATTTTCTATTACGTCTTCACTTTTAATAATTATTTTAATTGCTTTTAGGTGTGTCCTGAGAATTTTTACTTACTGTACAAACATGTGCTTCTGAGTGCTATGTGATATAGCTAAATTTAAAAAAGTAATTATGAAAAGTTATATTGAAGTTTAATTAATTAAGGATCATGGAAAGCAAAATCAGATTTTGAGCAGTTTATTATTTTGTTTTAGAATTATAGAAATTATGTACATTACCTTTTCATGTGATTTTTTTTTTTTTCTGATCACGTGAACTCTAATTTGAGGAGCATCATGTTAATCTCTAGCTTGTTATAACTAATCAGGTAGTTCTCTCAACCCTTAAAATCTATCCATTCTTTCTTTTCTGCTTGCTTTACTAATGACTTCCCTATCCTCTCCCAAAACATCTTACTTCTTCCATTTTTTGGTTTGGTTGATGTACGTGAAATGTGAATACAGACGGAGACCTTTATGTTATAGAGCATCATTCAGTGAAAAACTCTTCCAGAGGACCAGAGCAGCAGGACGTGCATCAAGGTATCTAGAGTTTGTGGACGCCTTAAGTATTAAGGGGCCAGGTTGATGCAGCTGAATTACATAGAATTATATAGTCTTTTACTTAAAACTCAGTACTGGTACCTGGATTGGGGAAGTGTCTTAATAATCTAGAAGAGGTATTTAGATAAAACAGATACTCATTTTAACTTTGAGTATCACAGAGTAAAATATTAAATATCAATTATACACAAAATTTTTCATAGGAGAATTTTCAAGTACATAAAATATATTTTATAGGTAAGTAGATCTCAACTTTTTTTCTTTCTGCTCCAATATGACTTATACACATAAATAATCACAACACTAGTGAGTATGGTATGGGGAGAATTCAGAATTTACTGCAGTGAAGGGCACTGTAGTTTGACCTCCCCTTCCCAGGGAATAATCCTGACATTGCCCCCCAGGATATTTCACACTGCTATATCTCCTTTTTAAATTAAGATTTTTTTCCCTTTCAGTTTTATTGAGATACAGTTGACATACAGCATTGTATAAGTTTAAGGTGTTTGGTATAATGATTTGACTTACATACATCATGAAGTGATTATCACAAGCAGTTTAGTGAACATCCATCATCTCATATAGATACAGAACTAAAGAAATAGAAAAAAATTTTTTCCTTGTGAAGAGAACTCTTAGGGTTTACTTCCTTTTTTAAAAATCACTCTTTAATGATGTAATTTTTCCTCATAGTCTTAGATAATTTATTATCTAAATTCTTCTGCATTTGGGGATTCAGTACAATTTTAGTGCCTGCCCACACAAAGGTGTCAGTAATCTCGAAATTGTTTGGTGCAAAGCTACACTGCTTTGCTTGTGATAGTTGACCTTTGCCCCTCACTGGGACTTCTTCCTGGTGAGGCTCTACTAGATCTAAGCTAGTGAGGAAACTGGGGTAATGGAAATTGGTTTCTTTATGTTAACCATCTTTCTGGAATTACCCACTTATATTTATTTCATTATGTGTTTTAATAGTTAATATGTAGCTTTAATTTGGAATTTCTTTTCTCCTGGGTATTCTTTTGATAGTTGACATCTGATGATATTATTTTGAATAAAAGGCAGATATTCTACTCCTTATAAAACTAAACTTAAAATTGAAAATTAAGATAACATTTATATCTATAGTAAATGGGTAAATATTAAGAACTCTTAAATATGTTACTTATATTAAAGAAAGATAGTTAATAATTCATTACTTTTGACTTTGAGATTAACACTTAGAATTACATACAATTATGGGCAAATAGTTCTCTCATACAGTGGTTTATCATTCTTTATTTTTCTTTTTTTTTTTGGTTTTCTTCGAATACTGTTTCATTTGGTTATTAAAAGTTTAATAAACTCGTGGAGTTTTTTTTAAAGAATTGAACTTTAGCACTGGCTTTGCATTTTGAATTAAGTTTTATTGGCATTAGGCAAAATGATATTACATCAGCATGATCCTGTCATTTGCTATCCTGGGAAAACTAAATCAGTTGTGATGGTACCTAAACAATCTGCATCTCTTTATCTTCTGTCTCAGCCAAAAGTTAGATATGCACAGGGAAATAGCATGGCTTGAAGATATCCAAGCCTTGAGAAAGGGTTTATAAGAGAAGATGCATGGAAGAGTTGGTGAACTTCATTCCTTCATAATAGCCAGTGCGCTTATGAGCATCTGATCTAAATAACATTTAAATATTGTTTTCTAGCAAAGATCTTCATGGACCAGATGCAGTTATTTATGGACATCTTTTATATCATGTATATACACTATTCTCTTTAATATACTATGGAATTAATGTGTTGATTTACTTCTAGGATTCTTAATCATTCAACTTCTGTCACAAGAAACAAGCCAAAACAAACTGTGGAATGCGAAAAGAGGTATAAAAATATCTTAGTACTTATAGTTAATATTTTATAATGAAAGTTGATCCTTTAACAGTAATGTTCATATATGTGGGCTTTAATTGAATAATTGATATCAATTTAATATAACTAGATAATTTAGAGAAGAAATGTGCTTTTTTTTTTTTTAAAGAAATGTGTTATACAGCACAGGTTTAATTGACTTTTGATTTAAACAAATCCAAAAATGCTGATTTGATCTTTTTATACTCATACCTGCATTTTGTCTTGATGACAGATTCATTTATCCATTTAGCAAACATATATCGTATTACTGTTACTGTCAAGAATAATGTGTTTCTTCATCATTGATTGCGTTTATTCTCTATGTATTGTTCACTTTTTTCTTTTTTTTAATTAATTTTTATTGGAGTATGGTTGCTTTACACTGTTGTTTTAGCCTCCAAGGCACAACAAAATGAATCAGCCATACACATACATATCCCCTCCCTTTTGGACTTCCCTTCCATTTAGGTTACCTCAGTGCATTAGGTAGAGTTCCCTGTGCTATACAGTATGTTCCCATCAGTTGTCTATTTTATACATAGTATCAATAATGTATATTTGTCAATCCCAGTCTCCCAGTTCCTCCCACCCCACCCCTTTCCCCCTGGGTATCCATACATTTGTTCTCTACGTCTGTGTCTCTATTTCTGCTTTGCAAATAAGGTCATCTATACCATATTTCTAGACTCCACATATATGCGTTGCTATACTGTCTTTGCTTTTCTCTTTCTAGCTTCACTCTGTATGACACTCTCTAGGTCCATCCATGTCTCTACAAATGACCCAATTTTATTCCTTTTTATGGCTGAGTAATATTCCATTGTATATATGTATGACATCTTTATTCATTCATCTGTCGATGGGCATTTAAGTTGCATCCATGACGTGGCTATTGTAAATAGTGTTTCAATGAACAATGGGGTGCATGTGTCTTTTTGAATTATGGTTTTCTCTGGGTATGCCCAGGAGTGGGATTGCTGGATCATATGGTAGTTCTATTTTTAGTCTTTTAAACAACATTCATACTGTTCACCATAGTGGCTGGCTGTAACAATTTACATTCCCACCAGCAGTGCAAGAGGATTCCCTTTTCTCCACACCCTCTCCAGCATTTACTGTAGATTTTTTGATCATGGCCATTCTGACTGGTATGAGGTGATACCTCATTGTAGTTTTGATTTGCATTTCTCTAATGATTAGTGATGTTGAGCATCCTTTCATGTGTTGGTTGGCAATCTGTATATCTTCCTTGGAGAAATGTCTGTTTAGGTCTTCTGCCCATTTTGGGATTGGGTTGTTTGTTTTTTTGATATTGAGCTGCATGAGCTGCTTGTATATTTTGGAGATTAATCCTTTGTCAGTTGCTTCATTTGCTAATATTTTCTCCCATTCTGAGGGTTGTCTTTTGGTCTTGTTTATGGTTTCCTTTGCTGTGCAAAAGATTTTAAGTTTCCTTAGGTCCCATTTGTTTATTTTTGTTCTTATTTCCATTTCTCTAGGAGGTGGGTCAAAAAGGATCTTGCTGTGCTGTGATTTATGTCATAGAGTGTTCTGCCTAGGTTTTCCTCTAAGAGTTTTATAGTGTCTGGCCTTACATTTATGTCTTTAATCTATTTTGAGTTTATTTTTGTGTATGGTGTTAGGGAGTGTTCTAATTTTATTCTTTTACATGTACCTGTCCAGTTTTCCCAGCACCACTTATTGAAGAGGCTGCCTTTTCTCCATTGTATATTCTTGCCTCCTTTATCAAAAATAAGGTGACCTTATGTGCATGGGTTTATCTGTGGGCTTTCTATCCTGTTCCATTGATCTGTATTTCCATTTTTGTGCCAGTACCATACTATCTTAATTACTGTAGCTTTGTAGGATAGTCTGAAGTCCAGGAGCCTGATTCCTGCAGCTCCGTTTTTCTTTCTCGATATTGCTTTGGCTGTTTGGGGTCTTTTGTGGCTCCAATACAAATTGTAAAATTTTTTGTTCCAGTCCTGTGAAAAATGCCGTTGGTAATTTGATACGGATTGCATTGAATCTGTAGATTGATTTGGGCAGTATAGTCATTTCCACAATGTTGATTCTTCCAATCCAAGAACATGGTATATCTCTCCACCTGTTTGTGTCATCTTTGATTTCTTTCAGTCTTATAGTTTTCTGCATACACGTCTTTTGTCTCCTTAGGTAGGTTTATTCCTAGGTATTTTATTCTTTTTGTTGCAGTGGTAAATGGGATTGTTTCCTTAATTTCTCTTTCTGTTCTTTGTTGTTAGTGTATAGGAATGCAAGAGATTTCTGTTTATTAATTTTGTATCCTGCAGCTTTACCAAATTCATTGATTAACTCTAGTTTTCTTGTGGCATCTTTAGGATTTTCTATGTATGGTATTATGTCATCTGCAGTGACAGTTTTACTTCTTCTTTTCCAATTTGGATTCCTTTCATTTCTTTTTCTCTGATTGCCATGGCTAGGACTTCCAAAACTATGTTGAATAATAGTGGGAAGAGTTGACATCCTTGCCTTGTTCCTGATCTTAGAGGAAATGCTTTCAGTTTTTCACCATTGAGAATAATGTTTGCTGTGGGTTTGTCATATATGGCCTTTATTATGTTGAGGTAGGTTCCCGCTATGCCCACTTTCTGGAGAGTTTTTATCTTAAATGGGTGTTGAATTTTGTCAAAAGCTTTTTCTGCATCTATTGAGATGATCATATGGTTTTATTCTTTAATTTTTTAATATGGTGTATCACACTGATTGATTTTCATATATTGAAGAATCCTTCCATCCCTGGAATAAATCCCACTTGATCATGGTGTATGATCCTTTTAATGTGTTGTTGGATTCTGTTTGCAAGTGTTTTGTGGAGGATTTTTGCGCCTGTGTTCATCAGTGATATTGGCCTGTAGTTTTCTTTCTTGTGTGATATATTTGTCTGGTTTTGGTATCAGGGTGATGGTAGCCTTGTAGAATGAGTTTGGGAGTGTTCCACCCTCTGCAGTTTTTTGGAAGAGTTTGAGAAGGATAGGTGTTCACTGTTCTCTAGATGTTTGATAGAATTCACCTGTGAAACCATGGTCCTGGACTTTTGTTTGTTGGAAGATTTTTAACCACAGTTTCAATTTCATTACTTGTGATTGGTCTGTTCATATTTTCTATTTCTTCTTGGTTCAGTCTTGGAAGGTTGTACTTTTCTAAGAATTTTTCCATTTCCTTCAGGTTGTCCATTTTGTTGGCATATAGTTGCTTGTAGTACTCTCTTACGATCATTTGTATTTCTGTGGTGTCAGTTGTAACTTCTCCGTTTTCATTTCCACTTTTACTGATTTGAGTCCTCTCCCTTTTTTTCTTAATGAATCTGGCTAAAGATTTATCAATTTTGTTTAAAGAAGAACCAGCTCGAAGAACCAGCTCAAAGTACCAGCTTTTAATTTTATTGATCTTTGCTATTATTTTCTTCATTTCTGTTTCATTTTTTTCTCCTCTGATGTTTATGATTTCTCTCCTTCTACTAACTTTGGATTTTGTTTGTTCTTTCTATAGTTGCTTTTGGTGTAAGGTTAGGTTGTTTATTTGAGATTTTTCTCGTTTCTTGAGGTAGGATTGTATTGATCTAAACTACCCTCTTAGAACTGCTTTTGTTGTATCCCATCGGTTTTGGGTCATTTTTATTTCCTTTCAGTCGGGTTTTATTAAATTCTTCTATATGAATATGTAGTCTAATCCACATATATGAATTCCAGAGAACTAGAAGACATCAAAAGTTTCTATTTATTCTTTTTGGTGGTTTGAAAATTTGCATCAGACTCAACTCCTGAGTCATTCCTCTGGAAGTAAAAAAGTCCAAGGCTAGGGCGTAGGTACAGAAGAACACACAGAGAGAATTAACATTTGTTGAATGCTTGTTAATATGTATACCATTTTTAGTGCTTTAGATGTATGATGTAATTTAATCCTCATAATAACTCTATGAAAGAAAATAACTCTATGAGTTATTGTTACTATTGTCATCCCCATTTTATAGGTGAGAAACTGAGGCTCAGAAATTACCTTAGCTTGTTCAAGGTCACACAACTAGTAAATGGTACAGTGAGGATTTAAAACCAGGCTGTCTGGCTCCAGAACCCCAAGTCTTAATATATGGCAACAAGAGCACTTTGCTTGCTCCAGATGCATACATTTCACTGATATGTTTTCCTAACTACCTCACAGTCTAAACTGAACTTACTTTTCCCAAATCTGTTTATTCTCTTGTATAGTTTGCCTGAGTGAATGTGCCACTATTTATATAGTCAACTTTGGAATAATTGGAAATTCCTTTCTCTTATGCACCCTTCCCAATCCATTCAGTCACAGAAAACTATAGCGTCTTAACATTATTTGCGTCTGTCCCAATCTCTGCATTCCTATTACGGTTGTGTTGGTTCAGCCCCCGTCTTTTCCACCTGGATCACTGCAACAGGCCCCAGACATATCTCCTTTCTTGAATTTGGCCTACCTTTAAATCTGTTTTCTGTACTGGTGGTGTAAGAGTGATGGTTCTAAAACACAAGCCTGACTATGTGACTCCCATTTATTATCTTCTAATAGTTCTTTCTAACTTTTAGGATAAAGCTTAAAATGTTTGGCTTAACCCACAAGATTGAAGTGAATTTCTGCCTAGCTTGAGAGCCTCATCCAATGTACTGTTCCACTGGCACCTTTTCTGGCTAGGAATAGTAGTACTCCTTTCTTTATTACAAAATAGTTTCACATCTCTGTGTTCTATATCCTGGTATCTCTGCGGGGATTACCCTTTCTTCTTCCATTTTTCACTTAGGCTTTTAGAATTCAGTTCAGGCATAAGATAACTTTTCATACCCAAGTCTAGAAACATTCATCTCTGTCAAATTTCATTTAACTGGATTTAACCCACTCTCTCCCTTTTTGAATACTGATTCTTTATCTTACATATTTTGTTGTCCTTGAACTTTCTGTTATTACCTTCTTTCTCAGTTCCTTTCATTTCTGTCTTAAGCTTTCTCACCAGGTTTATAACATTCTCTTGAGAAAGCCCCAGCTACCCAAACTTCAAAACTGTGATATTCAATCCTGGCCTTTTTTTTTTTTTTTTTTTTACAGAATTATTTCTTCCACTTTTCTCATTTTCAGAACAATCACCAATTTCTTCTTTAAAAAAAATGAAAAATCTTTTAGTTTTTTCCTGATTATAAGAATAATGTAGCTTTATTGTTAAAAACAATAGGAAAATTTTATCACAAAGAAAAAATAAATATCATCTATTATCCTACTCCCCAGAGATGAGAAGTCTTAATATTTTGGTATTTTCCCCTTTAAACCAATTTTCTATATATGTGCATGAACATTTGCATGTACATGTGTGTATGTATGTACATACACATACACACTGCAGAGTTGTATTACCTGTTACCTACTCAGCACCTCCACTTGGATGTATAATAGGCATATGAAACTTAACTTTCCAAAATAACACTCTTAATCTTTCTCTTTGTACCTCTAAACTTGCTCTTCCTGCCTTTTTCCCCATTTCAGAAAATGTCAACTCCATCTTTCTAGTTGCTCAGCTCAAAAACCTCAGAGTCATCCTTAACTTGTAATTTTCTTTCACACCCCATAACTAATCCTTTAGCAAATCTTGTTGACTCTGCCTTCAAAATATGCCCAGAATCTAATCATGTCTTACCACCTCCATGCCTACCACCCTAGCCCTAGCAATCTCTTACTTCAGTTATAACAGCCTGGTAACAGGTCTCCTTTCTGCCCTTGCTTTCCTTTAGTCTGTTTTCAAAAAAATATATCAGATTGGTATTTTAAGAATGTAAGTCAGATCATGTCATTCTTCAGAATTCTTTAATGACCTCCCATTTCATTCAGAGTAAAAACTAGAGTCCTTTAAGGACTTGTGAACCTCTACATCATTTGGCTCCCTACTGTATTCCTCTTGCTATGCTCTTCCTGCTGTTTAGCTCTTGTCTAGTTATACTGGCCTCCTTGCTGACTCCCAATACTCCAAGCATTTCCCACCCCTTCAAAGCTTTTGCCTCTGCCTGGAATGATTTCCTCTCAGATAACCATATGGCTTATTCCCCTGTCTTCACATTTCTGCTCAGATTTCACTTCATCAGCAAGGGATTACCTGAACAACTTATATAAAAGAGCATGTCTCCTCCACTCCTTTGTCCCTTTTCCCAGACCCTGCTTTATTTTTCTCCACAGAACTTAATTCCGTCTGACATTGTAAATATATACTTTTTTACCATCTGACATTCTCAATATATACTTCTTTATTTGTTCATTTCTTGTCTTTACCACCCCAGCACCACCTGGGTGCACTACAATGTTGGTTTTATCAGTTATTAAGAGAAGACTATTTGAAATCTCCAACACTAATTGTGGTTGTCTTTCTCTTTAAAGTTCTTTCATTTTTCCTTCATATATTCTGAAGCTGTTATTAGATGCATAAATGTTTAGGATTGTAATGTCCTTTTGGTGAATTTACACCTTTGTCATTATAAAATGACTTTTTAAATATTCTTGGTTATATTCTTTGCTCTGAAGTGTACTTTTTTGATATTATATAGTCACCTCAGCTTTCTTTTGATTAGTGTTAACATGATATATCTTTCTTCTTCCTTTTATTTTTAACCTATTTGTGTCTTTATGGAGAAAGTGGGTTTCTTGTTGTTAGCATATGGTAGTATCTGCCTTTTCTATCAAATCTGACAATCTGACTTTTAATTGTGGTGTTAAGATTGTTAATATTTAATTGGAACTATTGGCATTCATGGATTTAAATCTACTGTATTATTGTGTGTTTAATTTTTATCTTATCCATTCTTTGTAGCCATCTTTCCTCTTTTTCTCCTGTCTTTAGAATTAAATTTTAAAATTCCTATTTATCTCCTTTGTGGGCTTATTTAGCTACAACTTGTTGTTATGTTAGTGATTGTTTTAGGGTTTAAAGTATAATATTTAGCTTATCACAGTCTACCTTCAAGTGCTATTATGTCATTTTATATGTCCTATAAGAACCTTACAAGAGTATACTTCTGTTTCTTCCCTCCTGGCCCTTGTGGTATTGTTGCCATACATTTTACTTCTGTGTTACATATTACATTGTTATTATTCTGGCTCTAAATAGTCAATTGTTTCTTTAAAGAGATTTAAATAATCCGAATAATGTCTTTTATCTTTACCCCTTTAGTTACCATCTCCAGTGCCCTTTGTTCCTTTGTATAGCTCTGTATTTCCATGTATATCATTTTCCTTCTACCTGAAAGAGATATTTTAACATTACTTTTACTGCTGGTCTGATGTTGAATCCTTTCAGTTTCTGTAATGTTTAAAAAAGTCTTTGGGGTTCCCTGGCGATCCAGTGGTTAGGACTTGGCGCTTTCACTGCTGTGGCCCTGGGTTCAATCCCTGGTCAGAGAACTCAGATCCCACAAGCTGTGCAGCACAGCCAAAATTTTAAAAAAAGTCTTTATTTCACCTTCATATTTGAAAGATATCTTTGCTAGTATAAAATTCTAGGTTGATACTTTTGTTTTCTTTTGGTACCTTAAAGAGGTTTTTCTACTGTCTTCTGGATTGCGTTGTTTCCTGTGAGAACTCTGTTGTCAGTATTCGTTTCACTGGACCTATTGTGTCTTTTTTCTCTGGCTGCTTTTTACATTTTCTCTTTATCATTTGCTTTTAATTTGATTATGATGTATATTGTTGTAGTTTTCTTCATATTTCTTTTGCTTGGAGTTCATTGAGCTTCTCAAGTTTGTGGGCTTATTGTTTTCATGAAATTTGAAAATTTGTGGTCTTTATTTATCTTTAAATATCTTTTCTGTCACCTGAGTTATATTATTCTGGAACCCCAATTATATGTATATTAGGCCACTTGAAGTTTCATACAGATCATCTAAAGAAATTATTATTATTCTTTTAGTTTTTGGTAATTATTTTAATATAATAAATATCCTGTGTTTTGACTATGTCTTAAGATATACATATTAAGGCATCTTTAATTTTTTAGTGTCTCAGCAGATGAAGTTAATTCACCATTATCACCCCTCACATGGCAGGTAAGAAGAAATTAAATTACTGTTATATCTAATATTTTGTTCTCATTTATTTAGTTAAAAGAAATTATTTTATTACAGCCCTTAGAAAGTCAAAAGGATCAAATAGATGAACAACAGTGGCCAGAATCTCAGCCTATAATCTGGCAGAGTGAAGAAAGGAGGCGGAGCAAACAGATTAGAAAAGAATATTTCAAGGTACTTTATTAAGTTTTAAAATTTACTCTGTAATTATTAGTTTTGACTTTATCCATTTTGTTTTACATTAATATGACAGAATATAACTCTCTAGTTAGGTATAGTAGATGTGTTATTTTATCTTGATTTCCTACATGTATGTGGTATACATATATGAGCCAGTTATTTCCATAAAATTTCAGTAATTCAAAATAATTAAGAGTAGATCAGTGTGAGTTGTGATTTGCCAGATACTTTACAAGAAACATAAATGTTTGCTACACTGCTAGTTGTAGCAATATGTAATAGTATTTTAAAAGAATTGCCCAAAAAAGGTCTTTCATTGGATCTGTTTCAGTAAAGAGTTGACACATTTTTACAATTAGCATTTAACTGTTTCTGTGTAAATAAATGCTATTTACATGATTCTAAAAGTGCCTGAAAGCATTTTCCCCCATTTTCTTTTCTTATTACCTAAATATATTTCTTAGGATGGCATTTTATCTTAGATAAATTAAAAGCTCAGACCATCTGAATTATCTCAAATTTCTAGTTAGAAGGGTTTTAATGAAATTTCATTGTGTACACCTTTGTAAATATTGTAATATTGTCTAATTTGTGATTAAGGTCTGCTGTATTTGTAGTGGCCAGTCATTAGAACTGGAGTAATCTTCAATACTAGTTAGAATTTGTTATTGGAATTTCTGACTCAGTGCAACCAAGCTCCTGCTCTATGCATAGCAAATTTTATTGTTTTTGTGGACCTTTTCTATTTCCCAAAACCTAATTTTTATCTAATAATAAATACATATCTAAATACATAGTTCTAGGTTAAATTATAGGCAATTTGAAGTTTATATCACTAATAAATACGATTATATTTCATGCTTTTCTCAGTTTGGTAAAAGTGGGTCTCTATGCACATTGATCAGTTTCCTTATTATGGGAGTGTAACATACATTTGGAAGTAGTATCATATGACCAAAGCAAAAATGTTATATGTCTTAGTCTGTGATAAGTTTACTCCTTCAACAAATAATTACTGAATCCTTTTAATGAGCCTTATGTTACCTGGTCAATATGAGAGATAATGAAGAAATAAAAGACATAGGGAAAAAAGGAAAGACATTCTTAGCAGAACCCTGGTCAGTACCCTTTACAAATCTTCAGTTATATTTGCATTCTGGCATTTATTAATTTGTAAGTCCCCTCTTTTAGTTTATGGCACTTGAACAAACTCACTAAAGAAAATTTGTTAACAGATAAAACTTGATGAATAACTGATGATGTGGTAGAAATTTTAGTATTTCTAACTAATAAAAGAGATTTGATATTTATTTGATCTATTAGTATAGTAAAAGCATACAAATTCTGACTGTTTTTCAAAATACTTACATGGCACTTAGTAAGAAGTAAGTGCATTTATTGTCATTCCTATTTTATAGATGGGGAAATTAAGGCACAAAGAGGCTAAGTAAAATGCTTCAAGCCACTTAGCTAATAAGCAGCTGAGTCAAGACTTGAACCGAGAACCTATGCTATGCTGCCTGTTGATCTGCTGTGGATAGCCTAATAGCAAATGAACACACTTTCAGATAAATACAGTTTTATTGTCTTTTAAATATTTTATTGTAACTCAAGTAAACTTCTCAGTAAAGCCTTAATAGAAGCCTCAGTGAACCTTTAAAAAATAGTTATTTGATTTAATAGTATCATTTGTTGATAAATATTTTATTTTTTATGGCTTAAGTATACCTTCCATAATATTGCTATTTTTTAAGTTGCTAAGAGATCAAAGGAGATAATATTTGAAGAGTCCATAATCATCATTCAACAAATGTTAATTTCTACTATAGTTAATAAAGTAGGTGCAAAGATAAGCTTCAGTAACTGGGAATGTTTTAAGGAGACATGTAGTTCTCCTCAATAGTCAGAAGATGTCAGTGTTAGGACACTGTAAAAAAATAAAGTCAACAGTTTTTTCCAGAGGTGTTAAAAAAAAATTATAAAACTGAGATACTACTCTCTAAGTGAAGTCAAAATGGTTATTCAGATTTGCCAGTATTTTCATGATTAAAATATTATCTATGAAGTGTCTTTCTTTCAAAAAGAAAATTTCTCTTAATCACTTATCTCAAGAATAAAAAGGCTTATTCATAAGATAATAGTATTGAACTTAATTTGGATTTATAGTTAAAGTATACTACTCTAGAGATATATATCAGATTATCGCTAAGCTCACTCAGTGCTGGCTCCTTTAGCTTTGCTTTGTTATGAAACATACAGACCTTTTGTGCAACTTTATCCTAACATATATAAATGACTGAACCACAGGATTTCTTTGTTTGTGTCCCATGGTAAATTATTCATGATGCTGTTATTTAGAAGATTTATTGAAAGTGTGTGTGTGTGTGTGTGTGTGTGTGTGTGTGAAATCTAGCTCTCCAGTTTCATAGTTGCTAGGACTGATTTTGGGAGGTATGTTTTTCAGGTAAGCCCCTGAAACTAAATTTTAAAAAGTTTCAACATAATTGGCCAGAGTATGTGAGTAAGAAGGTAATTTAGGTCAGATTATATAAGTAAATCATTGTAGGAGAGTTATATTAACTCTTTTAGACTCCCAGCCGCTCTTGTGTAGATTACTATTCTAGTAAATAAAATTTAATGTCATTGTTGCTGAAGTAAAATCACTGCATTTCTCAGAGTGAAGGTATTCCAGAAAATACATTACTTTATTAAAAATTGTAAGGCCAGCAGGTCCGGGGAAGGGCCCAGGGAGCCAGACGGAACCCCCGCCAAAGTGGCTGATGCAACCGACACCTGACATTGCCACAACACCCGAGAGATTACCAAAAAAGGGCTGCTTGACACAGCAAGCACCTCCCCTGCGTCCGCCCCTATAAATTTTGTTCGTGCCCTCACCCGGGCGCGACTTCTCTGGCCCCTTTCTCTCGGACCAGTGAACCTCGCCCAGGAGCGTTCCCAAATAAAGCTTGTTTAAGCTCTCCTCTGTTTTTGGTGCCGTTCCTTACAAAAGTCTTTTACAGAAATTTATTAATATCATTTGAATAAGATATACAACAAAGTATGAAAATCTAACCTTTTTTCGACAATGTTCAATGTAAATTAGTAGCTTCAATTTCTTGTAAGAATGACAACACAAATTTCTAAATGCATTTGATGATTCATTTCTAAATAAAGTTAAAAAACATCAGAATAACTATACCAAATTAGTTTTAAGGCTTATTTGATTTATTTAAATGCCATATATATTTGTCATCAAATGTATCTCACTACTTTTGTGATAAAACATTATAATGACTCTTAAAATACATATCTGATTTCATAAATATAGTACAATATTTTAACTTAATGGCTAACCCCAAGGAAAAATATTTTTGTATATTTTCTCTGACCATGGTTAATTTTATACCGGAATAGGGAAGCCAACTGGGCTTCTGAAATAACCTGATTTGTTCTGAGTCAGAGTTTGTGCACAAGTACTGTCCCTTCTGTGAAATTAATATAAGCTTCAGAGATGAACTGATCTTTGTGTTTCTGAACAGGCCTTTATTGTAGTATTTGAATTTAGATATAATAAAACTTCAGTTATTCCAACTAATGTTAACTGACAGCTGAGTTGAATTAGTAAGAAGTTGGACTTATAGAATATTTAAAAATCTGTGTATATATTCTGATTTGGATTTTAGGACCTTTAAATATGTGCAGTAATGCAAAACTAAGTATCTTCCTAAGTTTTCATGTATAATGGATATTTTAAATTCGAATAGCAGTTGAGTAATAATAATACAAGTCTCATTATCTAAGTTCTCGACTGTATCATCCTCTGTTTCTTTCCTTTATCAATTATCCGTTCAGTCTTCTATGTCCTTTCTCTTTACCTTCCATCTTATAAATGTGCTCAGACCTCTACCATTATCCCTGATTCCCCTTTCAGCTGTTGCCTTATCTCTTTGTTTTCTTCTAGGGCCAAACTTGCCATTTCTAGATCTGCAGTTTCCGATCACTCCTTAACCCACTGCAGTCTGTCTTTTACCTCCATTTCTCCATGGAAATAGCCCCTCACTAGAGCCTAACATGTACCTACTAATGGCAAAATCTAGTGTAGCATTTGACAGTGATGACCACATCTTTCTTCTCAAAACTCCTTGCTTGGTTTCTGCCTCATTTTCCTTCCCTGATTCTTCTTTTTTCTTTTTGATGCTCCTGGCTAACTTTTCTTCTGATTTTTCTTCTGCTTGTTTTTAGGGGTCTCATCTTTTGTTACTCTCTCTGAAGCTTTTATGATTCCAGATGTCTCATATTCTCCTGGGTCTAAAGTTACACCTCATAACTTTTTTTTCCTGTTCTCTGTACCTGTGTTTCTAATTGTCTGGATGCCATGTTTTTCAAATCAATATGTCTCCCCCTCCTGCCGCACCACCATGGAACTTGCTCCTCCTCTCTGTTCTTTATTTTAGTTAGTAGTAGTATTACCCACCCAGTTCTCTAAGCTCTATACCTCAATCCTCCTTGATTTTGCTTTCTTTCTTTCTTCTTACCTTATTGGTCATCAGGATGCTAATTATGCATCTTTCTCCAATTCATTACCTCTTCTTCATATCTACTGCCCTTGCTTTTGTTGGAACCCTCATTCTTTCTTGTCTGGGCAATTGTAATAACTTCTTAATGGTCCCCCTTTCTCTAGTTTCACAGTCCTTAGAGAAATCCCTGGCTTAAAATTCTTTATTGGCTCCCCATTATAAATTACATAAAATTTGGACTTTTAAAAAACTTCACGGCCATCCTTACCTACTTCTTTAAGTTTTATTACCTGCCACAATTCACTCGTTACTAGCTACTCTTTTTTACATAGGCTGAGCTTTTTTATTCCTTTGTGCTTTCCTTCTTCTGAGCATGCCCATTCTTTTATTCCTGAAAAATCCCTACTAATCATTTAAGATTTAGGGATGAGAGTATAGCATAGTGGTTAAGAGCTTTGACCTCAGAAATCAAACCACTTTGGTTCCAGTCCTTACTTAGATATCTACTAACTGAGTGACTTTGGCAAATTATCTAATCTTGCTGAGCTTATTATTATTTTTTTTTATCTTCAGATGACTCTAATAGTATCTTCCTTCATAGGATTATTATAACTACTGAATTATTTAATAATATAAAGTGCTTAGAACAGCACTTGCCACAGAGTATACACTAATAAATATTAGCTTATTATTCACTAAAATGTCATTCTTTTGTTTTTTGTTTTTCTACCAGTCATCTTTTTTTAAATACATTTATTTATTTTATTTATTTATTTTTGGCTGTGTTGGGTCTTCGTTGCTATGCACGGGCTTTCTCTAGTTGTGGCGAGTGGGGGCTACTCACTGAGGTGGCTTCTCATCGCGGAACATGAGCTATTGGTGCCTGGGCTTCAGTAGTTGTGGCACATGGGCTCAGTAGTTGTGGCTCGTGGGCTCTAGAGTGTAGGCTCAGTGGTTGTGGCACACGGGCTTAGTTGCTCCGTGGCATGTGGGATCTTCCCGGACCAGGGCTCGAACCTGTGTCCCCTGCACTGGCAGGCGAATTCTTAACCACTGCACCACCAGGGAAGTCCCTACCAGTCATCTTTTTTCAGATGTTAATTCTCAATTAGGATATGAAAGGACTCAGCAAAGATCAGGGCTGCTGGGCAAAGAAGGTCATGGCCAGGAATGCAGACTGCGTCCTCCTTTTCAGTGGTACTTGCATAACTGCTCATGTTTGAGCTCCTTGTAAGAAAGGCAGTAGTTGAAAAGCACATAAGCATGGAAAGTCCGGTGAAATACTTGTAATACTCATAGTAACCTCTTTGAAACTCTCCAGCAGTGCCTTTAGGGGTGAAATCCTGCATCAGTATCAAGCTTGGGCAGCTCCCCTGTTTTGACATCCATGAGTTTCTTCGCCTTCACTAGTATGCCTGATGCCATCTTGGGGTCCTGGTGTCCAACTGTCTAAATGTCACTTTTTTGTTGAAGTAGAACAAGAACAAGTGTTGTCAGTGACATTGTGCCTAAGGATGGCAAATAGGTTTATTCACACATGCCAACTCTATTCAGTGGCTACCTGGAACATTGGATTGAAAGTATATTGAGGCTATGTCTGGAATCAGCTGGAAAGAGCACCTTGGTAGATTAGTGATAGTTGTCATAAGTCATAGGAGAGACAGTGGAGGAATTTAGGTCTTGTATTTGTCATCCCTAATGCTGCTCATCCTCCAGTTTGTGGTTGAGCTATCAGGTAGGTTATCTATTTTTCCAAGAGTTATGGAAGATAATGCTGCATAAGTAAAAGGGGCTATTAACTAGAACCTTGAATGCCAGGCAGAGAAATTTGGACATAATCTGAAAGTTAGGTTTTTTCAACAGAAGAGTCATGAGTTGCACGTAGTATTTTGAAAAGGTCAATCTGCCACTGATTTGCAGGATAATTACCGGCGAGGAGGAATCAGAAGAACTTTACTGGTTGTCATAACTGTATTTCCTTGATTTCCTGCTCCTAAAAACAAGCACTGTTTTTACATTCTAGAATTTGTGATATTAAGCATATTACCTCTGTGCCTTAGTATAAAATGGAGATAATATTGGGTTGGCCAAAAAGTGCCTTTGGTTTTTAATTTAAAAAAAAGACACAGTTTTCATTTTCACCAAGAACTTTATTGAACAACATATTCACTCTTTTGTTCCACTACTTTTTCCCATTTTTCAGGCAACTTCATAATTCCATCTTCCCAAAACTTTTTGTCTTTTTGAGCAAAGAACTGTTCCAGGTGCCTTTTACAGTTTTCCAGGGAATTGAAATTTTTTTCGTTAAGAGAATTTTGTAAAGACCTAAATAAATGGAAACCCAAAGGTGCAATGTCTGAATATGGCAGATGAATCAGAACTTCCCAGCCAAGCTGTAACAGTTTTCGCCTGGTCATCAAAGAAACATAGGGTCTTGCGTTATCCTGATGGAAGATTATGCGTTTTCTGTTGACTAATTCTGGACGCTTTTCATTGAGTGCTGCTTTCAGTTGGTCTAAGTGGGAGCAGTACTTGTTGGAATTAATCGTTTGGTTTTCCGGAAGGAGCTCATAATAGAGGACTCCCTTCCAATCCCGCCATATACACAACATCACCTTCTTTGGTTGAAGACCAGCCTTTGGCATGGTTGGTGGTGTTTCATTTTGCTTGCCCCACGATCTCTTCCATTCCACATTATTATACAGTATCCACTTTTTATCTCCTGTCACAATTTGTTTTAAAAACAAAACGTTTTCGTTACGTTTAAGTAGAGAATCGCATGCAGAAATACGGTCAAGAAGGTTTTTTCACTTAAGTTACGTGGAACCCAAACATCAAAGCGATTAACATAACCAAGTTGGTGGAAATGATTTTCAACACTTGATTTGGATATTTTGAGTATGTCAGCTATCTCCTGCGTGGTATAACGTTGAGTGTTCTCAGTTAATGTCTCAATTTGATCGCTATCAACTCCAATTGGCCTACCCGACTGTGGAGCATCGTCCAGCAAGAAATCTCCAGCACAAAACTTCGCAAACCACTTTTGACACGTTCGATCAGTCACAGCACCTTGTCCATACACTGCACAAACCTTTTTATGCATTTTGGTTGCGTTTTTACCTTTCTTGAAATAACAAAGCATAATATGCTGAAAATGTTGCTCTTTTGTTCCATCTTTTTTTTTTGCGGTATACGGGCCTCTCACTGTTGTGGCCTCTCCCGTTGCGGAGCACAGGCTCCGGACGCACAGGCTCAGCGGCCATGGCTCACGGGCCCAGCCGCTCCGTGGCATGTGGGATCTTCCCGGACCGGGGCACGAACCCGCGTCCCCGGCATCGGCAGGCGGACTCTCAACCACTGTGCCACCAGGGAAGCCCTGTTCCATCTTTAATATTAAAATGGCTATACAAAAATTTACCAATTTTGATAAGTCTTTTTTAAAATGCAAGCTGATATGACAGCTGTCACATACAATCTAACAAAATTGTTTTGAATGAAGTTAAAGACAACTAAGTGCTGCTAGAGCCATCTTGCAGAAAAAACTGAATGAACCTTTTGGCCAACCCAATACTATTTACCTCAGGGTTGTTAAGAATATTAAATGGGTTCATATATGTAACACACTTCAATCAGTGTGCGGTGTATAGTAAGCACTGGTATAAGTGTTATTATCACTGTTACTGTTATTGTATAGTCAATATATACATTTAATGTAGTATTTTTTAAACCTAAAATCAGTAGGTTTCTTAAAAATGGATGACATTTTTGAATGGTGAGATTACAGGCTAGGCGTGAGATAGTGGGGCCTAGAATAGAATAATATTTGAGAGAATTCAGAAGAAGTAAGTCTGAGGGAGATCACAGAAAGAATTGACTTCTTGATGTTTTGTAAATAGTGGATTAAGAAAAAGGAGGATTTAAGACAGCACTCAGATAGCAAACCTGAATGAATGGGAAATGGATTGGTTTAGGAAGGAAATGTTACTTGATGTATGTACTTAGAACAATGCCTTGCACATAGAAAGTACTGTTTTGTGTTAGCTATTGGTAAGTAGTAGGACTGTTTAAACTGGTTATGTAATTACACAGTTTATTTATCTTTACATATAATTTACATTTTATATATAATTTAGGTAATTTAATAAAAGTACCAAAATGTGAATAAACCTCATATATAATTTACTAGTTAGAGAATTTATTTGTTCAAGGAAAAATAAAATAATGTGGTTTAAATATTTTTCAGTATAAATCATCAAGGAAGAGTTCAAGTGGCAATGAAAACGATGAGGTGAGAAAACAGGGTAATACTAGCAATTGTTTAAAATATTTACTTTCACATGTAGTTGGCTCAGTCAGAGTAAAATGTAATTCATCTTTCAGTTTGTTATTGATTTAATGCACAAGTTTTCTCCAATAATAAAAACTGAGCATCGTTAGACAATTATTAATTTAATCATGTAATTTCCATCTGTCCTTTGTAGTTCAGCTTTAGAATTTTATTAACATTCATCTTGAAACTAATTAATTTAAAATTTTTACATTTTCCTATATTTTATTTTCTTAAATCAACCTGGTGGTCAATTGAGATTTTTCCTTTGGAATTTGTTAATCTCTTTTCACAGCTCTGTATACTATTTCAACACTTAAAATTAGATTTCTACAGTTTGTGCATTACTATAAATTTTTCTACCTCATCATTTTAAGCTGTACAGCAGCCTGGCATTTTTGAAATGATACAGTCTCATCACCATGAATACTTAAGCTTTGTGTATTTTTGTTTGGAAGGATTGGTAATTCATTTGATGTTGGATACTTGGCAGGGTTTCTGAAAACTCCTTTAATTTTAGGAAATGGAATCACCAAAGAAACGTTTGTTGTACCTGAGCTAGAAGTTCAGCTTGGATATTTTCCCTGTCCCTTTATATATTATATCCACTTTGATCCTGCCTGCTTCAACATCTAATCAGTTACCAAAACCTTTTTTTTTTTTTTGATACAGAAATATTCTGAATACATTCCCCACCTGCATTTCTGCTCTGGCACAGGCCCTCCTCATTTCTTGCCTGTATTACTGCAATAGCATCCTTGATCTTCTCCCTTTCTCCAGTCCATTCACCTCTCTGCTGCAAATGATTGTTTCAAAGAACACAAATATGATCAGGCCATTCCCTTGCTTAGAAAACTTCACTGTCTCCTCATCACTTAGAAGGTAAATTCAAGGTCCTCCTTCATTAAGCTCCTGCTTACCACATCAGCCTCAACTCACGATTTGCCTTCCTTTCACCATACTGTCCAAAAATGTGGAATTACAAGGTTTTCTGCACTCATCCTTACATTTATTGCTTCTTTTTTTAAAACATTTTTATTGGAGTATAATTGCTTTACAATGTTGTGTTAATTTCTGCTGTACAACAAAGTGAATCAGCTATACATATACATATATCCCCATATCCCCTCCCTCTTGAGCCTCCCTCCCACCCTCCCTATCCCACCCCTCTAGGTGGGCACAAAGCACCAAGCTGATCTCCCTGTGCTATACAGCAGCTTCTCACTAGCTATCCATTTTACATTTGGTAGTGTATATATGTCAGTGCTACTCTCTCACTTCATCCCAGCCTCCCCTTCCCCTTCCCTATGTCCTCAAGTCCATTCTTTACATCTGCGTCTTTATTCCTGTCCTGCCTCTAGGTTCTAAAGAAACATTTTTTTTATTCCATATATATGTGTTAGCATACGGCATTTGTTTTCTCTTTCAGACTTACTTCACTCTGTATGACAGTCTCTAGGTCCAGCCACCTCACTACAAATAGCTCAATTTCGTTTCTTTTTATGGCTGAGTAATATTCCATTGTATATATGTGCCACATCTTCTTTATCCATTCATCTGTCGATGGACACTTAGGCTGTTTCCATGTCCTGGCTATTGTAAATAGAGCTGCAGTGAACATTTTGGTACATGACTCTTTTTGAATTTTGGTTTTCTCAGGGTATATGCCCAGTAGTGGGATTGCTGGGTCATATGGTAGTTCTATGTGTAGTTTTTTAAGGAACCTCCATACTGTTCTCCACAGTGGCTGTATCAATTTACATTCCCACCAACAGTGCAAGAGTGTTCCTCATGACATTTTTTTTCTTATATTCCATATATATGTGTTAGCATACGGTATTTGTCTTTCTCTTTCTGACTTACTTTACTCTGTATGACAGACTCTAGGTCCATCCACCTCAGTACAGATAACTCAATTTCATTTCTTTTTATGGCTGAGTAATATTCTATTGTATATATGTGCCACATCTTCTTTATCCATTCATCTGTCAATGGACATTTAGGTTGCTTCCATGTCCTGGCTGTTATTACTTCTGTGCCTTTGTCCTTGTTGTCCTCTCATCTTGGAATATTGTTAAACATCTACTCAGTTTTTTAGTTTCTCAGGAAACTTGATTTTATCCACCACCCCCACTGTTTCCCCAAATGCCCCTTATCTGTGCCTCATAATATATCATGCATAGCTCTATCCTTATACTGAAAAGATTGTACTACCCATGTAAATGAATCTGTTTTCACCCTCGACTGAGAGATCCTTGAGTGGATGATATTTTACTAAATTTCAGTGTTCCCAGTGTCTAGCACCAGTGTCTGACATATAGTAGATAGTAATCATTTGTTGATGATGAATACATGTCCTCTTTGGTATGCATATTCAAGATTAAATGTTAAGAATTTGTATTTGTTTAGTAGTAGTGGTTGAAAAAATATGGACCATTTAGTAGTATTTTATGCAATTCAATTAATTCTTTGTCATTATTTCTAAGCCTATGTTAGATACACATAATTTTCCAGGTAAATGTTATTATTTGGCGTGATGGAATTTTTGCATGCTTCCATGTACCTGTCTCAGATTGTAACATATTGTTGCCATTTCCCATCAGGAATTAATCTTAACACATGGCTATTTTCTAAGAAATATAGAAAGGTTTTTCATTTGTGATATTTAAAGGAAATACATTTATAAGAAAATATTTGATGTAAGTAGATACTACTTCTAAAACTTTAAAGGGCTTATGAATCACCTGAAATACAGATTCTGATTCAGTAGGTCTTGGGTGGGGCCTGAGATTCTGCATTTCTAACAAGCTCCCAGAGGATGCTGATGCTGCTGGTCCACAGACCACACTTTGGCAAGGTGGTAGATGGCATTTTCCAGATTCTTCCTTTAGTAGTTAATCAAAAAATTTTCAGTTTTCCTTTTATATGTCTAAATCATCATTCATATTTTAATTTCATCTTTCATCTTCTTGTTTTTATATTTTAGCAAGACAGTGATAATGCTAATATGTCACCACAATCTCCAGTATCATCTGAGGTACAAGTTCTGTTTTTAAATGTGTTTACATAGGTTTCTTTGTCTCTTCTCTCTAACCTCATCTTTCTTTTTTTTAAGTGTAATTTATTCACCCATATTTAAAAATCCATAGTACGTTAATTTATACAAACCTAGCCTATAAAAAATTCTAAGAACACCATATTTTTGAACAAATATTCATAATCAATATCACTTAAATTAGTTATTGAAAAATGCCTATAGATCACAGAAAATAATTCACTTTATACATTTTTTATGTTTTATAATTCATCCATATTTTGAAATCAATGATAAGAACAGCTTTCAGATTTTAAATTTGAAAAAAGTACTTCAGCATTGTGCAATGGCCTTTGGTTTTTCTCATAACCAGTTAGGTCTGAAAGCAATGCAAGAAAAACTTCCTTTTTCCACGAGAAACATCCCTGTAGTGGGTTGTTCCTATCGACAGGAGGGTACACCTTTCCTAGCATCTTAGACCTAAGGAGGAGCATGGGGAGAAGGGGTAGATGAAAGTTAGAGTTTCTGAGATCTCAACCAAATACTTCGGTGGTTTGAATGATTAACTCTTCTAATTTAGTTAAACCTGTTGCTTCACAATAAGAGATAAATTAAAAAAATTCTAAACAGTATCTCTTCTACCTCAGATTACTTTAGTATTCTAAAAGTGTATTGGCATTAGTAAATAGATGATTATGTGTTCATTTGGTGAATTCAGAACTTTGTCTAAACGTTTGGATGATCCAAATTCACCATATAACTTTGGTTAATTAGCCAGTATTTCATCTTATATAGGTGGTGTTAATTTTTTTAAAAGCCAGGATTCTTTGTCTATTGTTTTGGGTGAGTTGCATTATAAAACTGTTAAATGGACGTGGACATTAATTTTATAAATATGTTTCTAAATTATTTATATGGCAGGAAAATGGTTTGCATTCTTTTAGAAAATAATTTAAATTAGGATATCCTAAAATTAGTCTTTGTCACATGCTTTTGTAAATCCTTTTTTTACTTTCAGTTATAACAAATGTAAGTGCTGCCTTATTTAACTAGGTACTTTATGATTTTATGATCTGTGCTCATGGGGAGAGTATCAGTGCCAGTTTTCTCAAATAAATTATATTGCTTTTATAATACATTTTTCCTTACATTTGGATAAGTGAAAATTTTGTCTGGAAATTCATAACACTTTAACCGAAGTAATCAAGACACACTGAGGCTTGTAGAGGGATAGGGTGGTGAGCATGTATTTTAGTAGCTCAACTGACTTTCAACTTGAATTGCTTATCATATGTTAATCAGAAAATTAAGAGAGTCAACAGAATTCTGATTGTTTTAGTTTCATCTGTGAAAGGAAAATGATAAAAACAATTAGTATAGTGCTTTACTATTAACAAAGTGCTTGCCTATACATTTAAACCTAAGAGCAGTCCCATGAGCTGGGTAGTATCCTCATCATTTTACAGCTGCAGAGACTGATAACTTTTCCTAAAGACTCCAGTCGATAAATGGTAGAGAAGTGACTGAAGCCCAAACTCTGGCTACTTCAGTTGTTGTACAGATTAAATAAGATGCTGCTAAAATTACATTATCTTTCCATCTTGTAATTTACAAAGTGTTTTCTTTTAGTTATCTCACTTAATCTTTACAACATCCCATTTTAAAGGTGAAGGAACAGTTACAGAGAAATTAAATGTTTTGCTCAAGGCTTAGCCTAAACTTTCTGACTCTAAGTTCAGATTTTTAAAATATACCACGGTTCTTTCCAAAGCACACTACTGTGTGAAAGCACTTTGAAACAATGTGCATTCAGATAGAAGAAATAATACTTTATTATCTATCACTCTGCAGCCCCTATTAGTATGAATGTGTATATTTGCCTCAGATTATCCACTAAGGGTCAAGTCCATAGTAGGTACTGAGTAAGTTTTACTAATTTCACTTATCTTTTCATTGAAGCTTTTTTTCATTTTGGGAGAGACTTTAATCTGGTTCTTCATTCAAAAAATATCTATTTTATATGCTTCAATAATTTTCATTTTCCTTATACTATGAGGGAGAAGTCAATTAGCAAATATTTATAGACCTTTTAAAAGTGAAATATATCAATTTGAATTGAAATGCAGTTTACCTTTCTCTACTACACTAATCATGGAAAAAAATACTCCTCAAAATTGGAATGGATATGAATAACTACCTTGATTATTTTGAAAGAAAAGAGGTTTTATTTGTTTTTTGTTTTTAGGAGTATGATAGAACTGATGCTTTTTCACATGGTCCCTTTGGCTTGAAGCCTAGATCAGGTAAATATATATTCTGCAAATAAAATTTATTGGCTATATATGAAACGAGTTTCTCAGCTTAAATGGGATTGATTCCATAGTTTTAAGTACACATAGATTCTTTCCCCTCTCCTAAAAGTAATTTTCTCTTAACCTTATTTGTCTTTCCAATTCCCATTCCCCATTTCTTTCTTCCTCTTTACTTTCAAGCTCCTGAAACCTCAGCTTTTTGCCTTAGATATACTGCAGTCTTATTTCTACTCTACTGTGACTGCTATTAGAATGACCACTCTGCCAGCAGACCAAACACTGTTTGAAATTATAGCACTCCATTATATTGTGGTTTTAAAAAGGGATCTTTTCGCATTTGGCAAGCCCAAAAGAAAATGGATCCATGTTACTTGGCAAGGTATTGAATTATAGTTTTTATTCGTGAATAACTGTATTGACCTTCAAGAATAATTTCCTTTTTCTTTAAAGATAATAAAGGCTGATTTGTGTTCAGTAATAATTCTTAACCTGGATCATAAGTTTCTAATAATATATGTTTAAGTAAGAACATGTATAGGTGGTGGAAATTGTTACACTTGTCTTCCCTGTTACTTTCAATTATGCAAATAAGCAGATTTCAGTTATATTCTGTAAAAAATATTTAGAATTTATTAGTAATAATAGTGTTTTATGTCATTTTGTTCTGGTTCTTTTTATCATGTCTCTTTCCCCACCGATGGTTGATCCTTCCTGTTAGCTTTGTAATAAGCTAGGAAATTTCTGTTTTATAGCTTTTAGCCGCTCATCTCGTCAGGAATATGGGGCAGCAGATCCAGGTTTTACAATGAGAAGAAAGATGGAACATCTACGGGAAGAACGAGAGCAAATACGACAACTTCGCAATGTAAGTCATATTGACCTTTCAGGTCTCCTTTATAGAAATGGGTTTAACGTGGAAAATTAACAAGGTATATTTTATTTTCAGTACTCTTTAAAATTTTAGATTACATAATGATTAGTTGTATAAATATATAACATATGTGTTTAGATAGAATATCTGTGATTTATACCCGTTTTTTTTGTAGAATCTCGAATCCAGGTTAAAAGTAATTTTGCCTGATGACATTGGAGCTGCACTGATGGATGGGGTTGTTCTTTGCCATTTAGCCAATCACATAAGGCCACGCTCTGTAGCTAGTATTCATGTGCCATCACCAGCAGTGGTAAGTTTTGTCTGCAATTTGTTAGTTCTCTAAAGGAAGATAGAGCTTCTTGAAACAATCTTTAAATAATATACTTCAATAAATTTAATTTTCAGTTTTTATTAATTTTGTATAAATATACCTGAAAATATACCTTTTTTTCTTACTTTACAGCCTAAACTTAGCATGGCAAAATGTCGAAGAAATGTAGAAAATTTTCTTGATGCTTGTAAAAAGCTGGGTGTCTCACAGGTAATTATTTTTCTAACAAAATGATCATTTAATTATTAATCTATTGCATGCAAACTGGATTCTTCTTCACAGTAGGAATGAGTAATGCTTTCTGAACATGAAAATGAATACCTTCCCTTGGTACCTTCTACTGAGTCCCAGCTTCAACTGTAACAGCTATCTAATGAATGATTTTAAGCTGCTTTTAAAGTAACTGTAGAAATAGTTTCAGTTTTTCCATTGAGGGTGATGTTGGCTGTGGCTTTGTCATATATGGCCTTTATTATGTTGAGGAAAGTTCCCTCTGTGCCTACTTTCTGCAGGGTTTTTATCATAAATGGGTGTTGAATTTTGTCGAAAGCTTTCTCTCCATCTATTGAGATGATCATATAGTTTTTCTCCTTCAATTTGTTAATAATGGTGTATCACGTTGATTGATTTGCGTATATTGAAGAATCCTCGCATTCCTGGGATAAACCCCACTTGATCATGGTGTATGATCCTTTTAATGTGCTGTTGCATTCAGTTTGCTAGTATTTTGTGGAGGATTTTTGCATCTATGTTCATCAGTGATATTGGCCTGTAGTTTTCTTTCTTTGTGACATCTTTGTCTGGTTTTGGTATCAGGGTGATGGTGGCCTCGTAGAATGAGTTTGGGAGTGTTCCTCCCTCTGCTCTGTTTTGGAAGAGTTTGAGAAGGATAGGTGTTAGCTCTTCTCTAAATGTTTGATAGAATTTGCCTGTGAAGCCATCTGGTCCTGGGCTTTTGTTTGTTGGAAGATTTTTTTTTTTTTTTTGTGGTACGCAGACCTCTCACTGTTGTGGCCTCTCCCGTTGCGGAGCACAGGCTCCGGACGCGCAGGCTCAGCGGCCATGGCTCACGGGCCTAGCCGCTCCACGGCACGTGGGATCTTCCCAGACCGGGGCACGAACCCGTGTCCCCTGCATCGGCAGGCAGACTCTCAACCACTGTGCCACCAGGGAAGCCCTGTTGGAAGATTTTTAATCACAGTTTCAATTTCAGTGCTTGTGATTGGTCTGTTCATATTTTCTATTTCTTCCTGGTTCAGTCTTGGCAGGTTGTGCATTTCTAAGAATTTGTCCATTTCTTCCAGGTTGTCCATTTTACTGACATATAGTTGCTTATAGTAATCTCTCATGATCCTTTGTATTTCTGCAGTGTCAGTTTTTACTTCCCCTTTTTCATTTCTAATTCTATTGATTTGCGTCTTCTCCCTTTTTTTCTTGATGAGTCTGGCTAATGGTTTATCAATTTTGTTTGTCTTCTCAAAGAATCAGCTTTTAGTTTTATTGATCTTTGGTATCGTTTCCTTCATTTCTTTTTCATTTATTTCTGATCTGATTTTTATGATTTTTTTCCTTCTGCTAACTTTGGGGTTTTTTGTTCTTATTTCCCTAGTTGCTTTAGGTGTAAGGTTAGTTTGTTTATTTGAGATATTTCTTGTTTCTTAAGGTAGGATTGTATTACCCTAAACTTCCCTCTTACAACTGCTTTTGCTGCATCCCATAGGTGTTGGGTGGTTGTGTTTCCATTGTCATTTGTTTCTAGGTGTTTTTTGAGTTCCTCTTTGATTTCTTCAGTGATCTCTTGGTTATTAAGTAGTGTATTGTTTAGCCTCCAAGTGTTTCTATTTTTTACAGATTTTTTCCTGTAATTGATATCTAGTCTCATAGCGTTGTGGTCAGAAAAGATACGTGACACGATTTCAATTTTCTTAAATTTACCAAGGCTTGATTTGTGACCCAAGATATGATCTGTCCTGGAGAATGTTCTATGAGCACTTGAAAAGAGTGTGTATTTTGTTGTTTTTGGATGGAATGTCCTATAAATATCAATTAAGTCCATCTTGTTTAATGTACCAAATAAAGCTTGTGTTTCCTTATTTATTTTCATTTTGGATGATCTGTCCATGGGTGAAAGTGGGGTGTTAAAGTCCCCTACTATGAATGTGTTACTGTCGATTTCCCCTTTTATGTCTGTTAGCATTTGCCTTATGTATTGAGGTGCTCCTATGTTGGGTGCATAAATATTTACAATTGTTATATCTTCTTCTTGGATCGATCCCTTGATCATTATGTAGTGTCCTTCTTTGTCTCTTATAATAGTCTTTGTTTTAAAGTCTATTTTGTCTGATATGAGAATTGCTACTCCAGCTTTCTCCTGATTTCTATTCGCATGGAATATCTTTTCCATACCCTCACTGTCCGTCTGTATGTGTCCCTAGGTCTGAAGTGGGTCTCTTGTAGACAACATATATACGGGTCTTGTTTTTGTATCCATTCAGCCAGTCTATGTCTTTTGGTGGGAGCATTTAGTCCATTTACATTTAAGGTAATTATCGATATGTATGTTCCTATTACCATTTTCTTAATTGTTTTGGGTTCGTTATTGTAAGTCTTTTCTTTCTTTCGTGTTTCCTGCCTAGAGAAGTTCCTCTAGCATTTGTTGTAAAGCTGGTTTGGTGGTGCTGAGTTCTCTTAGCTTTTGCTTGTCTGTAAAGGTTTTAATTTCTCCATCAAATCTGAATGAGATCCTTGCTGTGTAGAGTAATCTTGGTTCTAGATTTTCCTCCTTCATCACTTTAAATATGTCCTGCCACTCCCTTCTGGCTTGCAGAGTTTCTGCTGAAAGATCAGCTGTTAACCTTATGGGGATGCTCTTGTGTGTTATTTGTTGTTTTTCTGTTGCTGCTTTTAATATTTTTTCTTTGTATTTAATTTTTGATAGTTTGATTAATATGTGTCTTGGTGTGTTTCTCCTTGGATTTTTCCTGAATGGGACTCTCTGTGCTTCCTCGACTTGATTAACTATTTCTTTTCCCATATTAAGGAAGTTTTCAACTATAATCTCTTCAAAGATTTTCTCAGTCCCTTTCTTTTTCTCTTCTTCTTCTGGGACGCCTGTAATTCGAATGTTGGTGCCTATAATGTTATCCCAGAGGTCTCTGAGACTGTCCTCAATTCCTTTCATTCTTTTTTCTTTATTTTGCTCTGTAGTAGTTATTTCCACTGTTTTATCTTCCAGGTCACTTATCCATTCTTCTGCCTCAGTTATTCTGCTGTTGATCCCTTCTAGGGAATTTTTAATTTCATTTATTGTGTTTTTCATCACTGTTTGTTTGCTCTTTAGTTCTTCTAGGTCCTTGTTAAACGTTTCTTGTATTTTCTCCATTCTATTTCCAAGATTTTGGATCATCTTTACTATCATTATTCTGAATTCTTTTTCAGGTAGACTGCCTATTTCCTCTTCATTTGTTTGGTCTGTTGGGTTTTTATCTTGCTCCTTCATGTGCTGTGTGTTTTTCTGTCTTCTCGTTTTGCTTATCTTACTGTGTTTGGGGTCTCCTTTTTGCAGGCTGCAGGTTCATAGTTCCCGTTTTTTTTGGTGTCTGTCCCCAGTGGGTGAGGTTGTTTCAGTGGCTTGTGTAGGCTTCCTGGTGGAGGGGACTAGTGCCTCTGTTCTGGTGGATGAGGCTGGATCTTGTCTTTCTGGTGGGCAGGTCCATGTCTGGTGGTGTGTTTTGGGGTGTCTGTGGCCTTATTATGATTTTATGCAGCCTCTCTGCTAATGGGTGGGGTTGTGTTCCTGTCTTGCTAGTTGTTTGGCATAGGATGTCCAGCACTGTAGCTTGCTGGTTGTTGAGTGAAGCTGGGTGCTGGTGTTGAGATGGAGATCTCTGGGAGATTTTCGCCGTTTGATATTATGTGGAGCTGGGAGGTCTCTTGTAGACCAGTGTCCTGAACTTGGCTCTCCCACCTCAGGGGCACAGCCCTGATGCCTGGCTGGGGCACTAAGAGCCTGTCATCAACATGGCATGAAACTCCAGAACTCCACACTCCTGAGGCCCCTGTCTGGATGTGCCACCTCTCCCCTTCTGTGCAGGTCCAGTGAATTTTTATATGTGTTGATAAGTATGGATTGAAGTTATCTTTTTTTAGGCCTGGGATTGGTTACACACATTTTTTTTTTAAACATTATTATTGAGATATAATTAACATACCCTAAAATTCACCCATTTAAAGTGTATAATTCAATGATTTTTAGTATAGTCACAGAGTTGGGCAGCAGTCTAAGTGTAGAATATTTTTTTGTTTTTTGCATTTTTGAGTGTTTTATTTATATGAAACTGGATAAAATGTGTTTATTTCTCAGACAGAAAAGACATGTGGTGGTAGAAATGTACCTTTCAACTATTCATGGGTACACAGGTACACTGGGGAGATTGTAAAAGTGCAGATTGTGATTCAGTAGGTCTGGTGGGCCTGAGTTCTAGTTTTTTCACAAGCTCATTTTTTTGTTTAACATCTTTATTGGAGTATAATTGCTTTACAATGGTGTGTTAGTTTCTGCTTTATAACAAAACGAATCAGTTATACATATACGTATGTTCCCATATCTCTTCCCTCTTGTGTCTCCCTCCCTCCCACCCTTCCTATCCCACCCCTCTAGGTGGTCACAAAGCACCGAGCTGATCTCCCTGTGCTATGTGGCTGCTTCCCACTAGCTATCTATTTTACGCTTGGTAGTGTATATATGTCCATGCCACTCTCTCACTTTGTCACAGCTTACCCTTCCCCCTCCCCATGTCCTCAAGTCCATTCTCTAGTAGGTCTGTGTCTTTATTCCCGTCTTGCCTCTAGGTTCTTCATGACCATTTTTTTTAAGATACCATATATATGTGTTAGCATATGGTATTTGTTTTTCTCTTTCTGACTTTTCACTCTGTATAACAGTCTCTAGGTCCATCCACCCCACTACAAATAAACCAGTTTTGTTCCTTTTTATGGCTGAGTAATATTCCATTGTATATATGTGCCACATCTTCTTTATCCATTCATCCGATGATGGACACTTAGGTTGCTTCCATGTCCTGGCTATTGTAAATAGAGCTGCAATGAACATTTTGGTACATGACTCTTTTTGAATTTTGGTTTTCTCAGGGTATATGCCCAGTAGTGGGATTGCTGGGTCATATGGTAGTTCTATTTGTAGTTTTTTAAGGAACCTCCATACTGTTCTCCATAGTGGCTGTACCAATTCACATTCCCTAAGTGTAGAATATTTTTATCACCCCAGAAAGAAACCTCTTACCTGTTAACAGTCCCTCTCCTGTTCTATCTCTTTGAATTTTCCTATTTTGGACATCACATATTAATGACATCATATGTTATGGGGTCTTTTGTGTCTGGCTTCTTTCATTTAGCATAATACTCTCAAGGTTCATCCATGTTGTAGCATAAAGCAGTACAGACATACCCAGTTTTATTGCACTTCACTTCATTGTGCTTCACAGATACTGCATTTTTTACGAATTGAAGGTTTGTGGCAACCCTGCATTGTCAGATGATGATTAGAATTTTTTAGCAAGAAAGTATTTTATAATTAAGGTTTGTTTTAAGACAGTGTTATTGCACACTAATAGATTGCAGTATAATGTAAACATAACTTTTGTATTCACTAGGAAACAAAAGTTCATGTGACTTACTTTATTGTAATATTTGCTTTATTTTGGTGATCTAGAACTGGAGTCTCTATCTCTGAAATATGGCTCTACCTCATTTTTTAGGGCTCTATGTATATACCACAGTTTGTTTACCATTCATCAGTTGATGGATATTAGGGCTGTTTCCACTCATTGTTTATTATGAATAATGCTGCTATGCACATTCATGAACATGTTTTTGTTTGAAAATGTTTTAATTCTCTTAGTTAACTAGGTTATATGGTAGTTTATATGGTAGCTCTATGTTTACCTTTCTGAGGAACTGCTAAGTTATTTTCTGATTTACATTACCAGCAGCAACGTATGAGGGTTCTAATTTCTCTGAATCCTCACCAACAATTATTATTGTCTACCTTTTTTTTTTTTTTTTTTTGCGGTACACGGGCCTCTCACTGTTGTGGTCTCTCCCGTTGCGGAGCACAGGCTCTGGACGCGCAGGTTCAGCGGCCATGGCTCACGGCCCCAGCCGCTCCGCGGCATGTGGGATCTTCCCGGACCGGGGCACGAACCCGTGTCCCCTGCATTGGCAGGCGGACTCGCAACCACTGCGCCACCAGGGAAGCCCTTGTCTACCTTTTTGATTCTAGTCATACTAGTGGGTCTGAAGTGGTCTCATTGTGGGTTTTTTTTAAAAATATTTATTTATTTGGCTGCACCGGGTCTTAGTTGCGGCATGCAGGATCTAGTTCCCTGACCGGGGATCGAACCCGGGCCCCCTGTATTGGGAGCACGGAGTATTAACCACTGGACTACCAGGGAAGCCCCATTGTGGTTTTGATTAGCATTTCCTTAATGATTAATGATGTTGGGTATCTTTTTGTGTGCCTATTGACTATTTGTATATATTCTTTGGAGAAATGTCTTTTCAAATTCTGTGCTCATTTGTTAATTGAATTAGTCTCCTTTTTATTATTAACTTCTGTATATATTCCAGATACAGGTTCCTTATGAGAAATATGATTCTAGTTTTCTGAGAGTTCTTACCACAAATGGATGTTGAATTTTGTCAAGTGCTTTTTCTACATCTGCTGAGTTAACATATTTTTTCTTTCACAGCATTGTGAATTACATTGGTTGATTTTCAGATATTAACTCAAACCTGGACTGCTGGGATAAACCCCACTTGGTCATGATGGATTTTGTTGTTGTTATTTTTATATTGTTGGATTCAATTTGCTAAAATTTTGTTTAGCCCTTTTGCATCTATGTTAGTGGGGTTATTAGTCTTCTGTTTTCTTTCTTTTAATGGTTTTGCCTGGTTTTGGTGTCCAGTAATGCTGACCTCATTAACATGTTAGGAAGTATTCCCTGCTGTTCACTTTTCTTGAAGATTTGGGGTAGAATTGCTATTATTTCTTTATTAAATATTTAGTCAAATTCATTATTGAACCTTGAAGCCATCTAGGCAAGGGGTTTTCTTTGTGGGAAAGTATTTAATTACAATTCAATTTCTTTATTAGGTATAGGGCTATTCTGTTTTTCTGTTTGTTCTTGTATGAGCTTTGGTATACTGTATCTTTCAAAGAATTTGTCCATTTCATGTAGTTTGTCAAACTTATTGTTATAATGTTGTTTATAATGTCCCCCTTATTATCATTTTAGTATTTGTAGACTCTCGTGGTGTCACTTCTTTTATTCCTGATATTGGTAATTCTTGTATTTTCTCTCTTTTTTGTGATTAATCTAGCTAGGGATTTATGAATTTAAAAACATTTTCTCAGTGAACTAATGTTTGGTTTCATTGATTTTTTTTTTTTGCTATTATTTTCTGTTTTTTAATTTTATTGTTTTCCTCTCTCATCTTCATTATTTCCTTCTTTATGCTTACCATTGGTTTAATTTGCTTTTCTTTTTCTAGTTTCTAAGATGAGAGTTGAGGTCATTGATATGAAACCTGTTTTTCTTTTCTAATATATATTTTAGTGGTTTTTTGAATAAATAAGCAAAATATTAGGAGGGCAACAAATGTTGCAGTGAAAGTGGAGTGAGAAGATAGTTTTTGAGAACTCTTGATAAATGAGATATTATCAGTAGTATTTGGTGATTGACTTATGGGAGTAAGGAGGAAAGAGACTACTATGATTCCCAGGTTTATGTTGGGAGAGATTGAATAGTGTATTACTCACTGAGGTATAGAATACAGAGGAGAAGTTAATTTAGTAAGAAGTAGTTCTGTTGTGGACATATTGATTTTGATATGTCTGTTGGATATCCATTTGGCTGTATCAAGTTGACATTTGTATCTGGAGCTCAATAGAGAGATCTTGGCAGGAAATAAAGATTTGAAAGTTATCAGGATGGAAAATATAGTTGTTACTATTTGGGAATAAGGGCCCTGTCTTGCCAAGGCTTCCAATGTTTCTAGAACCACTGAATTAAAAAAAAAAAAAAAGTGGGCTTCCCTGGTGACGCAGTGGTTGAGAGTCCGCCTGCCGATGCAGGGGACACGGGTTCGTGTCCCGGTCTGGGAAGATCCCATATGCCGCGGAGTGGCTAGGCCCGTGAGCCATGGCCGCTGAGCCTGCGCGTCCGGAGCCTGTGCTCCGCAACGGGAGAGGCCACAACAGTGAGAGGCCCGCGCACTGCAAAAAAAAAAAAAAAAAAAAAAAAAAAAGTAATGTTTCTAGATTTTTAAAACACTGTGGTAGCTAACTAAAACAAATTATGGACCAGATGGGACCTGTAGATGGTCTGTTTGCCACCCAATGTATCCATTCTTATTTTCCTGAGATGAGCGAGTGTCCCACCTGAAGCAGTAGAATTCATTGTTTCTTCAAAAATGCTACCAAATTTATTTGTTGTGCACATGCATGCAGACCTTCAGTTAAAACCCTTGTAGTTTTGATGAGGCTTTGAGAATACCAAGGAGAGGATATAGTTTGAAAAGAGAAGAGGGTGAAGACAGAACCGTTGGAAACATTAAGATTGTTAGAAGAGGATCAGTGAAGGCTAATGAAACCTAATGCAAAGTTGTCTCTGAACCCTCTTTCTCATAGAGTTGTGAATATCAAATGACACACGTGATGACTTAGAAGAGAAGGCAGTTGTTATTTATTAAATTCTAGACTATTGGAACTAAGAAGCAACACATCACTAGAAGCTGGAGGGAAGTAACCTTAAGACAAAAAAAAAGTACTGAAGTGCTGTATACATCACAGACCATGGAACCTCAGAACTGATAGAAAGAACCAGAGTGGCTAGTTTTGTATAGGACTGAACAGTTTACAAAGTGGTTCCGTATATAGACTGCTGTGTTTGTTTCTCACATAGTTCCATTTTCAGGTTGAAAAAACAGAGTCTCAGGGAATTTTAGTACCTTTAGTACTTCATATGGCCCTTAGATCCCTTGGCTGGAAATGTAGTGCTCTTTCTGCTGTAGCACGAAAGCTTAGGGAACATTTAGCACCACTGCCTCACTTTAAAATATTTGCTTATTGTGTGTATCAGATCAACTTCAGGTCAAAATACAACCTGTAAAATAGAATTCCATACCATAAAAAAGTATTGAAACAGACATTTTAAAATTAGATTTTAATCTAATTAGAATTGTGTACTTTTAACTTGAAGTTTCATAAAAAGCATGTTTTAAACACCCAGTTCTGACTTTTTCAGGTTTTGCTACACTATTAAAAAGCAAATGTTCAGATATCATTTGTTTTTTTTTTTCAGGAAAGACTCTGTTTGCCTCATCATATTTTGGAAGAAAGAGGTCTTGTGAAAGTTGGTGTCACAGTTCAGGCTCTTCTTGAATTACCTACAACCAAGGCATCTCAGCTTTCTACGGCTTGATATAACATTTAAAAATCATAAGTGTCTAGTTTCATTTGAAGTGATTTCAAATATCTCAAATTTATGAATAAGGATGTCTAATCAAAAATAATTTTATTACATCAAGCCTTAGGTTTAAGAAATATTATGTTAAAACATTAAAATTCAATTTTGCATTGCCCAAACTTCTTTTGGGGGAAAACTGGATCAACTTAAGAGTTTTTGATAAATTCAAATTCTCTTTTTACTAAGTCAGCTGATAACCTTGATTATTTTTCAATAATCAGATTAATACTAAATTTAAAATGTGGTTTCAATTCAATAATCACATTAGGTTTAATTTTTTTTATCATAGCATACTGGTGAACATGTGGATAAGGTAATCATTTTTTACCAATTTAAAACAATTCTATATTTGAGTTATTTAATATGCTTGTAATTCTAGTTTATACATAATTTCTTCAATCTTTGGTCTTAGTTTTCTAGAAAAAAGTGAGTAGAAATTATAGAACTCTGGCTTTATATTAAATTCTTTTAGTATTATAGGTTGGTGCCAAAATATTTTCAGTTGTACTGTAGATTGTTTACATGTGAAGTGCCTGTGTAATTGATGACTCTTATATAGTCTTAAGCATTTTTGCAATTTCTTTTTATGTATTAATGGAATCAATGGAATTTTAAAATATTTTAGTAGATTTTGTAAGTTCAGTAATATGTGAGGATAAATGTGCCTCACATTGTGACATTTGTGTTTTTTTATTTAGTCCATTGCAGTTTTCGTAAATTGGTTATTTCATGTTGTCAGAAAAACAATGTTAATATGCTTAATTTATGCTATTTAATTTTGCAAAACTTAATCATCTTTTAAAATGTATTATTTGAAGAGTATTTTATTTCTGTATTGAAAATGTTACACAAAGCAGTAAGGTTTTTGCAAATTAGCAGTGTAATTAATTGTCAAGGACATTTTGATAAAACTGCCAAAGTTTGGATTTATATCTTGACTTTCAGGAACGTTATTACATCAGTGTGCTGCCTTTGGTTACATTCAGCTTCAGAGAGCAGCAATTGAGGAATAGGTTTTTATTAGAAAATATGTCCATTTGTGGAACCTGTAAATCTTAATTGATCCTCAACATGATGTTGAAATAAACACAAACCATTCTATAAATCTTTTCATAAGTATACTGTTACATAAAGTCCTTGTTTAATTTAGAGATGGATAAATTTGCATTGGTAGTAGTGCAGGAATTTTTCAAAACCATTACTGTGATGAATAACTCAGTTTGCTGTAGAAAAACCTTCGTATAATTATAATTACTTTTGTAGTAGTCAAGCAAGTATCATATCTTAAATATGTGATTATTTGCACTTGTTACCTCTTAATATGGATGCAACTTACTAAAAATGTTGGCCTGGGTATTTCAAAGGTATATATAAAAGGTAAAAACCATTGTGCCAAATGGTATAGTAAGGGTTGGTTTAGGAACAACTCTACTTTTTTGATCAATCGGCATGAAGCCATATAATTAAGTTTTGGCTTTAGGATACAGATGTGTTCTTTACATTCCCCAAGGGTCAAATTGAAGCTTTTAAAGAATTAAAGCTTCTTATGACTAAAAGGTTTAAAAATTAAATTATTAGTAATTTATTACTTTAAATATTTGAGCTAATTAGTTATTATTTTTCAGTTGGATCTTAAAAAACGGCATTGACATAATCAATTTCTCTAGTGAAAACTTGGGTAATAAAGGTAAGAAATGACAAATACCTTAGTTGTTAGTTTTTAATGTAAAAATTTGACAATGTTACAAATAAAGCGATCATTAAAAGCTACAGCAATCATTCATACTGCTTTCATAGTTATCGTGCTGTAGAATTCCTCTTGTTAATCAATCTAGATGTTAATTATTTTACAAGTATCTTCATGTTTCATATCATTGAAATATTAGTGAAATTATAGGCCATTTCCTTATTGCATTTCACTTACTTGTCAATTAGTTATTACCTTGAAGAGAAAATACACCAGAACCTTTGTAGCATTCTTTACTGCAAAGCAGAATTCCATTTAAGATGGGGCTATCTGAGGTCCATATCATGGCAGTTTATTTAATGCAGTGGCAAAAGGCAACATCACCTCTATGGCAGTTTCACAGCATAGTCCCCAAGCACACATTATACCAAGGCTCTGATGTATTTCTTTTAGTATTTTTGAGTAAGTGTAAAGTTATTCTAAATGGTCTTTATGGTTATTATATATTTACTTCATCAGTTATTGAATTAAGAATAATTATCATTATTTGAATTGGATTTGTGATTTGAAGAAGGTTAAATAATCAAACTAAAATATTTTATTAGGACCTAAAACATGCAGTAGATAGCTGCTTCTGCTAAATTTTATTCCTGTATCGCACAAGAAAGAGGTGATGTCAGATATGTTAGAATTGAAATAAGGAGTAAAAATACATTACCATTTGTTTCATAATTATCTTTACAGAATGCTAGTTTATTGACTTTTCTAACTGAATTTTTTGAAGAATTCAGAAATGTTTGTATTGGTCACAGATCTATTATGATTGATTTTCTGATGCATTTAAAAATAAATGGAACACTAAATGTATATTACTGATGCAAACTGTGGATAAAGTTGAACAAAAAAATTAAAGTCTGAGATTTCTTTTCTCCCTTTCTACCTCTTCTCTTAACATCACAGCATTCATTTTTTGTAGGTATTTGATAGCTTGTGTCTATGTTCTCTAGTATGGAAAAATAGACTTCAAGAGGATATTCAAAGTAAGTTGAGTCTAGATTTTCTTTACATCATGATATTTTTAGTAGACAATGTTTTCTTTAAAAAAACAATGATTTCCTCAGATATCTTCACAAAATGATGTCACCTTAAGATAGACTGGATATAACATAAATGTCAGATAAACCTTTACATAAAATAAAAGGTAGGACACTCCCTTCTGGCCTGCAGAGTTTCTGCTGAAAAATCAGCTGATAACCTTATGGGGATTCCCTTGTATGTTATTTGTTGCTTTTCCCTTGTTACTTTTCATGTTTTTTCTCTATCTTTAATTCTTGTCAATTTGATTACTTTGTGTCTCGGTGTGTTCCTCCTTGGGTTAATCCTGTATGGAATCTCTGCATTTCCTGTCATTTAAAGTTAGGAATAGATTGATTTTTACTGTGCCCCATTAATATGCATCAAGTAGCTACCTAAGTAGATGAGAAATGCATTAGGTATGTACATAAAGAGAAATAGATTTTTCAGTTAGCAAATTGAATTTTCTAGAACTTTGTTGTTCAGATATCTCAGTCACTTCTATTGCAAAGAAATACAAAGTAATGCTGTATAATTTATAAAGTAGTAATTAAAATTATACCTTAGGGCAGTGATTCTTTTCTTTTATTATATAAGTTTCAGGTATACAGCATTATAATTCGACATCTATATATATATACACTACAAAGTGGTCACCACCACAAGCCTAGTTACCATCCATCACCATACAGTTTACCCTCTTCACCTGTTTTGCCCTTCCCCAACCCCCTTCCCCTCTGGTAACCACTAGTCTGATCTCTGTATCTATCAGTTTGTTTTTGTTTTATTTTCTTTGTTTGTTTGTTTGTTTTTTAGATTTCACTTATCATAATACCTTCAAGGTCCATCCATGTTGTTGCAAATGGCAGAATTTCATTCTCTTTTATGCCTGAATAGTATTTCATTGTGTATATAAACCATATCTTCTTTATCCATTCATCCATCATGGGTGCTTAGCTTATTTCCTTATATTGGCTACTGTAAATAATGTTGCAACGAACATACGGGTGCATATATATTTTCAAGTTAGTGTTTTTGTGTTCTTTAGATACATACCCAGAAGTGGAATAGCTGGGTCATATGGTAGTTCTTTTCTTAATTTTTTGAGGAATCTCCATACTGTTTCCATAGTGGCTGCATCAATGTACTATCCCACCAACAGTGTACAAGGATTCCCTTTTCTCCACATCCTCACCAATACTTGTTATTTCTTGTCTTTTCAATAATAGCCATTCTAACAGGCAGGTGATATCTCATTGTGGTTTTGATATGCATTTCCCTAATAATTAGTGATGTTGAACATTTTTTCATGTACTTGTTGGCCATTTGTATGTCTCCTTTGGAAAAATGTCTATTTAGATCCTCTGCACATTTTTAATTCAGTTTTGTTTTTGTTATTGTTGTTGAGTTATATGAGCTCTTTATATATTTTGGATATTAACCCCTTATCAGATTTGTGATTTGCAAATATCTTCTCCCATTCAGCAGGTTGCCATTTTGTTTTGATTATGGTTTCCTTTGCTGTGTGGAAGCTTTTTAGTTTGATGTAGTCTCATTTGTTTATTTTTGCTTTTGTTTCCCTTACCTGGAGTCACATCCACAAAAACATCGCTAAGGCTGATGTCAGTGAGGTTACCACCTATTAAAATTTATCGTTTTTCCTGCTCATATTTTGCAAGCTAATTTTTAAAATTTACCTCTCAGTACTACATTTGTCATTGAATATTCATTTCTGCTAGTTGGTCCCAACAATCATGTTTCTTTGAAAAGTAATTCTGTTTATTTTGAATGATTGTACATCACATTTGCATGGAGGAAGTTAATATATCCATTCCACAGACTTGTAAAATAGTCTATGTAGAAAATGGTGTATTTCCTAAAATTTTATATTTTTTCTGGAATAATTTATTTCTAAAGCAATTAGCTTTGAAATCTTTCTCTGTGTTAAGTTTTAGAATAATTCATGTTAGTTTAAATGTAATGTTTTTATGTTTATGGTTCTATTGTAGATATAACATTAATATAACTCAAGTTCTGGTAATTTTGGCCTATGGAAATGTTAAAAGTATTTTTTTAAACAAATTATAAAGTACTAGGAAATTTTTCACTGTTTTCTATACTCATTTCTAGGTGCTTCTGATATTATTTGAAAATCTTATTGGTAATATTTATATCAGTAGGGATCTAATTCTTTAACTGATCTTTTATTTATTTGACTTGTCAGTTATTTCCAAATTGTTTTCTCTTTCTTTCTATGGCAAAGTTGCAAGTGATAAATGCAAATGGAAATGGTTTTCTTTCTGCTAGATCTTTTCTTAAACCAAGGTGCCTCTTTAAAATTGCTTCTGTACTTTCAGCCTGGTTAATCTACAGGAATGAAAGAAGAGACTACCACAAATGATCCTGTTTTGCCCTTAGGCCTAGACCCACGTGTTTTCTAGCCAGACTTGATAAAATACGGTTTTGTTGATAAAGGGATAAGGTAGGACTCTAAATAGTAAGATCTAATATTTAGTGAGTTCTTAACTATGTGCATAGCATTGTACTGAATGTTTTCAAGCATTATGTAATGTAATTCTCAGAATAACCCTATGAGATGGGTACTGTAATTATCCTAGTTTTACAGATGAGGAAAATTAGACCAGAGGTTAAGTGATTTACCCAAGTTTACCCATTTCATAGGTGGAAAATCTAGGATTCTAATTCTATCCAACATCAAAGAAACTTTATTTTACCACATCACCTGCAGGAAATAAAGTTCTTTAGTCCTCCTAAGGAATTAATTGTTATGAATCCTTCACTTGCTTATTTTTGTAGTTTAGACTATATTTTTTCTGTGGTATATGTATATATCTATTTTCTGTATAGGCCTACACAAAATATGAGTCCATATACATGTTTGAATTTTAATTATTTTTCTTGTATTGGAGAAATTTAATGAGAAATTTGAAATAATAACAGGCACCATGGCATGTCTCAACACTTGAGTTTTAAATCACTCAGGAAATACTCAGTATCTGTTACTTGCCAAGCATTGTGTCCTGGGTGCCAGGTATGCACTGATGAATAAGACAGATACCTATACCTTGAAGGGGCTCACAATCGCAGTATTCTATATAGAGTGCCTTAAGAGTTCTGTTTTCTAAGCCTTCTGTGACTCTTAGAAATATAAAGACAGAGTTTATCACTTACTATTTGATTTATACCTCAGCCTACTCTTAAAAATAATATGACGGTTTGCAATAAAAGTAATCAATAAAAACTGTCATGTATCCAGTTAATAGAGAATAAGAGCCAAGTAATGAATAGGATGGTAGAACAATTATAGATAGAAAATCCAGACTGAAGTCAGTTACTACAGTTTTATTCAAAACTTAGCTCTGAGCCTCCTGCCAGATAAGAAAATACATGAATATATCAAGAATGTTGTTTCCTTAGGCTTTGGAGATCAGTCAACACTGCATTCACTGAACCTTAAGTGTAGTAATCTCTGTTATGTATTGAGCACAGGCTTTGCAGGACAGACCGTTTAATTCCCAATTCCTTTAGTAGTTGTGGAACTCTGTATGTGCTAACTTCACTTGTCTGTGTGGCTACTGCATAGAGTTGAGTAGATGAAATGAGAATTGTGTAGATTGCCTACCACAGCACCTCATGCGAAGTAGGTTTCCTCCATTTGGATATTAAACATGTAGATAAAGATTTTGTTGTGAAAATTATTATATCCTAATTCAGATGGAAACCTTATATTGGTTGGCCACAGGATTACCTGTAGGTAGGTACCAAAATTCCTTTATGAATGAGTATCATCTATTTGAAAGTCTAACAATTGCTCAGTTGAAATTCCAGATACCTGTCATAAAGCAGAAGAGATGGCTTTAAGCCAGGAGTTACTAATTATCTTCCATAGCAACAAATTGAGTTTAATACAGTTCCTACAGATCACTTGAGTTTTGAGCTGGAATGCTATCTCAATGAGCCAACCAGAAGTAATTTATATCCTTTCTTCACATTTATTCCCACAGTCTCTCAGTTGATTAATCTGTTTTAATACTTCATTGAGAAAATAGAAACCATCAACTGGGGACTCTATAATCTTTCCACTTGTAATCTTAGCTGCCCTTACACCTATTAGATTATTCAATACTGTTACAGTGGAAGATGTGTCTTTCTACTTATCAAAGGCCACATATTCTCTGGGATAAAAAACCCTCTTTTGTACTTCACTTTTTTGGTTGATAATTCTTTGTGCATTTTTGATTTCTGCCTCTCTACCTTGATTGTTACCATCGACATAAAAGCATATGCTAGTTTCATTTGAAAACAACCATAAAACTCCCACAATACTCCCAGCAACTGACCTTTTTTCTGCTTGGCTAAAAACCCAGATCTCTTAGAAGAGTACTCTATGCTGTCTCCACTTCCTCACCTTTCACTCATTCTTCAGTCCACCCTGTTCTAGCTTCTTACCTGATCTCTTCACTGACGTTGATTGCTCTTATCAAAATTACCATGATTTCCATATTGCAAGATAACGTCAGTTCTTTGTTCCCATCTCTTTTGATCTTTCACCTGCTTTCATCATAGTTGGCCCCTCCCTCCTTGAAACATTGTCCTCTCTCACCTCTTTATAACATTATATTCTTCCAGTTTGCCTTCTATCCTCCTGGCTACTCCAGCCCTACTTCCAAACGAATGGTTCTCAAACTTTAGTGTACTTTAAAATAGCCTTGAAAGCTTGTTAAAATGCAGATTCTTGGACTTCATTCTCCCAAGTTCTTTTTTAACACCTCTGAATTAAGCCTAAGAATCTATAGATTTTTTTTTTTTTTTTTTGCGGTACGCGGGCCTCTCGCTGTTGTGGCCTCTCCCGTTGCAGAGCACAGGCTCCGGATGCACAGGCTCAGCGGCCATGGCTCACAGGCCCAGCTGCTCCGCGGCATGTGGGATCTTCCCGGACCGGGGCATGAACCTGTGTCCCCTGCATCGGCAGGCAGACTCTCAACCACTGCACCACCAGGGAAGGCCCAGAATCTATAGCTTTAACCAGTACCCCAAAAGGTTATGATGTAGATGGCTCATGAATCTCAATTTTGAAAACCTTTGCTCCTTAGGTCTCATTCCTGTGCCTCCCTTCTGTCTACACTTTCTCCTTTGGAGAGCTAATCCATTCCTATCTATATGTCAATGCTTCTCAGCCTTAACTGCATAAAGAATCACCTAGGGAGCTTTTGAAAAATGTTAATGCCCATTCCAGACCAATTAAATCAGAAATTCTGGAGATGGAACCTGGGCTTTAGTATTTTTAAAAGCTTCCCACGTTATTCCCATTTGTAGCCAGGGTTGAGAACCACTGTTCTACAGATGTATAACTTTTATCTTTAGCTCAACCCTTTCCACAGAGTTTCATATGTATGTATTCAATTGCCTACTTAACTGTATCTCAGACGTCTCAATCCTAGAATGACCAATAAAGAACTATTTATTCTGCACCCTGGCCTCAAACACATTCATACCCATAGAAGTATAAATGTTAATATCATTGATTCAGTTGCTTATGACAAGAAAGAGGGAGTCATTGTCAGTTTTTTTAACTTTATTTTTCAGGTTCAAGTCATTAATAAGACTTGTCACTTTTACTTTCCAGAATACATATCAGCTTTGTCTCATGCTTTCTATCTACATTGCCAGAACTGTAGCCCAAGCCACCATCATCCCTTGTCTGGACTGCTGCAATAGACTCCTAATTGGCTTCCTCACTTGCTTCTCTGGTTCATACTCCATATTGCAAACTCAAGTGACCCATTAAAGCCATAAATTATCATGTCATCCCCGTACTTAAAACATCTCACTTATAATAAACCCTGGGTTACCTCTCCAACATCAACTCCACTACCTCTCTTCTTACAACTCCCCGTGCTCCAGCCACATGGGTCTCCTTTCTGTTTATTGATCTCATCAGTGTATCAAGGCCTTTGTATGCTGCCTGAAATGCAATTTCCCCATGGCTGCTTCTTATTATTCAGCTTGAAAGTCTCCTCCTCAGAAAGTTCTCCCTTATTATTTTATAACATAACACGCTGTTTATTTCTTTCATAGTACTTCTCAATGTGACATTTTATTTTATGTGTTAATAATACTTCCCTATAAGACTGTAAGATTCATTAAGGCAGGGATCTATTTGATATGTCTTGTTCATTACTGTATCTTTAGCTGGTAACACAGTGCCTGGCACCTAGTAGGAACTCAGTATAAACTTGAGTTATGAATAAATCAATTTAATTAATATCCCCAGATAACTAAATGAAATGACTCCGTGAACCTCTCCTCCGTACTCACTGAACTTGACAAATCCCAAGTCATCATTTAGGTGCAGGATTTCTTAAGGCTCCCTTTGTCAACTGCCCCCCCCATTAGTTTAAGCTCCTTTTTTACACATTCTCATACATGATGTTAAAAATTATTTCCCTAGTATTTGTTCAGTCAATGAATTACATATCAAAATAATCTAAGACTACATCAAATTACTTAGAGATGGGGTCATTCTTACCTATTCCAATTTCAAGATAGTTTTAGAATAAAGGCTGTGAAGAAATATTAAATCCTGGGAACTATATCTAGATCATATAGCATAGTTCATAGATGGCTTCAATCTATATATTCACAGGTCAAAAGTTTTTCATTAAATTATGTAAAATTCTTATGTAGTTCTCAATTGTGTGAAAATAGGGAGTTAAGTAATAGTTAAAAGGAGGCCATTTGTGTTTTTTAAAGAGCATTTTTGAGAGATGGGGAGAGAAAGGAGGGAGGAGGAGAGGACAATTTTGAGGAGATATTTAGAAAATTGATGAATTGTAATCTTGGAGAGAGAAGGCTTTAAAAAATGGGATAAACGGTACTTTGATCCCATCCTGCCTAAATTATGTCTGAGAATTTAGAGTAAAATGTTTTCTGAAGATTGGAATTTCCAATGATTCAAATAATTCTTATGACAGATCTTCCTAGGGTTTTTAAACTTTAGCACAAAGTTTTAAAGGATTTCAACTTTAAACTTAAAGTAGTTAATAAAATGAACTGTAACTGGTAGAATGATTAGTTTTCTCATAGAGATAATTCTGGAATCTAAAACATAGGGCTTATAAACCTAGGAGAAATAGCTCCCAGTCTCCATTAGGCACTGGTGTCTCTCACTGAATGAGATCAAGGGAAATGTAATCACAGTAATGATAAATAGAAAAGGAATAATTACTAATAATTTTTGTCATTTGATTAAAAATGTGAGTGAGCTCCTATCTTGACCTATCCGACAGATTATCCATCATATGACAAGATTAAGTTGTGATTAGATATATATGATCGAGCATGCATCTACATGTTTGGTTTTTTTTTAATTTGGAAGCTTGGTAAGGCATCAAAGAAGTATTTTGTTCACTTCTCTTCGTTAAAATAATATACTCTACAAGCAATTGACAATACTCTATTCAAAAATATTAACGGATGGTAGTACATAGAGCTTGCAGGTGCTGTAATAAAAGTTGTGAGATTATAAGGGGGCTGATTTGCTTATTGCACGTAGTGGTGCCAAAGCAGAAATATTACTTGGCCTTGTACTGTAGTTATGTTTAAAATGCCTTATATTTAACATGCTTTTTAAATGTGTTGTGATTGGGGACATATTATTATTATGTTTTTATAAAGACAATTTCTGTAGAAAAGGAAAGATTATTGGTCAGAGTAGATCTGTTTTGACTACAGGGACATACTTGAGAGGCAGAGACTTTAAGATTGCAACACAATGGCAATAGTCATATTTTTTCTTCATATTGAGCGTATGTTTTCTCAACACCACCTTCTAAATAATCCATAATTTTTCCTTTGATTTGTGGTACCACTTTTATCATATTTCAAATTCTCATATATATGTGTATCTATCTCTGGGCTCTCTATTTTGTTCTATAGGTCTATTTGTTGAAACAATATTAGTTTTTTAAAAGTAAAAATAGGTACTTAAAAATCATTTATGCCCCCTGGATTCAGCACTCAAGCAGGCCATGCTAACAGAGCAATGCAATTAACCTTTCCTATAAATTAAATGTGCAAATGTTCTGTGGAGCACTTGCTTAGAATAATTTTCTATCATTTGCAGAATGTGGTAGAAAAATTTTCTACCAATGGCTAGGTGGTTTGAAGATTAATTACAGGAGGACCTTCAAGATGGTGGAGGAATAAGACGTGGAGATCACCTTCCTCCCCACACATACATCAAAAACACATCTACATTTGGAACAACTCCTACAGAGCACCTACTGAATGCTGGCAGAAGACCTCAGACCTCCCAAAAGGCAAGAAACTCCCCATGTACCTGGGTAGGGCAAAAGAAAAAAGAAAAAACAGAGACAAAAGAATAGGGATGGGACCTGCACGTCTGGGAGGGAGCTGTGAAAGAGGAAAAGTTTCCACACACTAGGAAGCCCCTTCACTGGCAGAGACGGGGTGGGCAGGGGGAAGCTTCAGAGCCATGGAGGAGAACACAGGAACAGGGGTGCAGAGGGCAAAGCGGAGAGATTCCCACACAGAGGATCAGTGCCAACCAGCACTCACCAGCCTGAGAGCCTTGTCTGCTCACCCGTTGGTCTGGGTGGGGGCTGGGAGCTGACAATCAGACGTCAGAGGTCAGATCCCAGGGAGAGGACTGGGGTTGGCTGCATGATCACAGCCTGAAGGGGGCTAGTGCACCACAGCTAACCGGGAGGGAATCCGGGAAAAAGTCTGGAACTGCCTAGGAGTCAAGAGACCATTGTTTTGGGGGTGCCTGAGGAGAGGGGATTCAGAGTACCACCTAAACGGGCTGCAGAGAAGGGCGTGAGCCGTAGCTATCAGTATGGACATCAGAGACAGGCATAACATGCTAACGCTGCTGCTGCAGCCACCAAGAATCCTGTGTGCAAGCACAGGTTACTATCCACACCTCCCCTCCCGGGAGCCTGTGCAACCCACCACTGCCAGGGTCCCGTGATCCAGGGACAACTTCCCTGGGAGAACACATGGAATGCCTCAGGCTGTTGCAGTGTCATGCCGGCCTTTGCGACTGCAGGCTTGCCCCACATTCCATACCCCTTCCTCCCCACCAGCCTGAGTGATCCAGAGTCCCCTAATCAGCTGCTCCTTTAACCCCCTCCTGTCTGGGTGAAGAAAAGATGCCAGAGGGTGACCTACATGCAGAGGCGGGGCCAAAACCAAAGTGAACCCCAGGAGCTGTGCAAACAAAGAAGAGAAATGGAAATTTCTCCATGCAGCCTCAGAAGCAGTGGATTAAAACTCCACAATCAATTTGATGTACCCTGCATCTGAATAGACAATGAATCATCCCAAAATTGAGGTGGTGGACGTTGTCAGCAACTGTAGACTTGGGGTTTGCTGTATGCCACTGACTAGTTTCTGATTTATATGATGATCTTAGTTTAGATTTTAGCGCTTGTTATCATTGGATTTGTTTAATGGTTTGGTTGCTCGTTTTTTTTTATTTTTTATTTTAATAACTATTTTATTGTACTATTTTTTCTTTCTTTCTTTTTTTCCTCCCGTTTCTTCTGAGCTGTGTGGCTGACAGGGTCTTGGTGCTCTGGCAGTGTGTCAGGCCTGGGCCTCTGAGTGGGAGAGCCGAGTTCAGGACATTGGACCACCAGAGACCTCCTGGCCCCATGTAATATCAATTGGTGAGAGCTTTCCCAGAGGTCTCTGTCTCAACGCTAAGACCCAGCTCCACTCAATGACCAAAAAGCTCCAGAGCTGGACAACTCATGACAAACAACTAGCAAGACAGGAACACAACCCCACCCATTAGCAGAGAGGCTGCCTAAAATCATAATAAGGACACAGACACCCCAAAACACGCCACCAGACATGGTCCTGCCCACCAGAAAGACAAGATCCAGCCTCATCCACCAGAACACAGGCACCAGTCGCCTCCACCAAGAAGCTTACACAACCGACTGAACCAACCTTACCCACTGGGGGCAGACAACAAAAACAACGGGAACTACAAACCTGCAGCCTGTGAAAAGGAGAACCCAAACACAGTAAGTGAAGCAAAATGAGAAGATAGAGAAACACACAGCAGATGAGGGAGCAAGGTAAAAACCAACCAGACCAAACAAGTGAAGAGGAAATAGGCAGTCTACCTGAAAAAGAATTCAGAGTAATGATAGTAAAGATGATCCCGAATCTTGGAAATAGAATGGAAAAAATACAAGAAACGTTTAACAAGGACCTAGAAGAACTAAAGAGCAAAAAGAAATGATGAACAACACAGTAGACGAAATTAAAAATTCTCTAGAAGGAATCAATAGCAGAATAACTGAGGCAGAAGAATGGATAAGTGACCTGGAAGGTAAAATAGTGGAAATAACTACTGCAGAGCAGAATAAAGAAAAAAGAATGAAAAGAATTGAGGACAGTCTCAGAGACCTCTGGGACAACATTAAAGGCACCAACATTCGAATTGTAGGGGTTCCAGAAGAAGAAGAGAAAAAGAAAGGGACTGAGAAAATCTTTGAAGAGATTATAGTTGAAAACTTCCCTAATATGGGACAGGAAATAGTTAATCAAGTCCAGGAAGTGTAGAGAATCCCATTCATGATAAATCCAAGGAGAAACACACCAAGACACAGACTAATCAAACTATCAAAGAAAAAAATTTCAAAGCAGCAAGGGGAAAGCAACAAATAACATACAGGGGAATCCCCATAAGGTTAACACCTGATCTTTCAGCAGAAACTATGCAAGCCAGAAGGGATTGGCAGGACATGGTTAAAGAGATGAAAGGGAAAAGCCTACAACCAAGATTACTCTACCCAGCAAGGATCTCATTCAGATTTCACGGAGAAATTAAAACCTTTATGGACAAGCAAAAGCTAAGAGAATTCAGCACCACCAAACCAGCTTTACGACAAATGCTAAAGACACTTTTCTAGGCAGGAAACATAAGGAAAAGACCTACAATAACAAACCCAAATCAATTAAGGAAATGGTAATAGGAACATACATATTGATAATTACCTTAAATGTAAATGTATTAAATGCTCCCGCCAAAAGACAAAGACTGGCTGAATAGATACAGAAACAAGAACCATATATATGCTGTCTACAAGAGACCCACTTCAGACCTAGGGACACATACAGACTGAAAGTGAGGGGATGGAAAGAGATATTCCATGCAAGTGGAAAATCAGAAGAAAGCTGGAGTAGCAATTCTCATATCAGACAAAATAGACTTAAAAGTAAAGACTATTACAAGAGACAAAGAAGGACACTACATAATGAT
>NW_021703779.1:96693518-96695383 GCF_005190385.1 Monodon monoceros | reverse complement strand
ATTTATGCACCCAACATAGGAGCACCTCAATACATAAGGCAAATGCTAACAGACATAAAAGGGGAAATCAACAGTAACACAATCATAGTAGGGGACTTTAACACCCCTCTTTCACCAATGGACAGATCAACCAAAATTAAAATAAATAAGGAAACTCAAGCTTTAAATGATACATTAAACAAGATGGACTTAATTGATATTTATAGGACATTCCATCCAAAAACAACAGAATACACTTTCTTCTCAAGTGCTGATGGAACATTCTCCAGGATAGATCATATCTTGAGTCACAAATCAAGCCTTAGTAACTTTCAGAAAATTTAAATCATATCAGGTATCTTTTCCAACCACAATGCTGTGAGACTAAATGTCAATTACAGGAAAAAGAAATGTAAAAAATACAAACACATGGAGGCTAAACAATACGCTACTAAATAACCAAGAGATCACTGAGGAAATCAAAGAGGAACTCAAAAAATACCTAGAAACAAATGACAATGAAAACATGAAAGTCCAAAACCTATGGGATGCAGCAAAAGTAGTTCTAAGAGGGAAGTTTATAGCAATACAATCCTACCTCAAGAAACAAGAAACATCACAAATAAACAACCTAACCCTACACCTAAATCAATTAGAGAAAGAACAAAAAAACCCCAAAGTTAGCAGAAGGAAAGAAATCATAAAGATCAGATCAGAAATAAATGCAAAAGAGATGAAGGAAACAATAGAAAAGATCAATAAAACTAAAAGCTGGTTCTTTTAGAAGATAAACAAAATTGATAAACCATCAGCCAGACTGCAAGAAAAAAAGGGAGAAGGCTCAAATGAATAGTATTAGAAATGAAAAAGGAGAAGTTACAACTGACACTGCAGAAATACAAAGGATCATGAGAGATTACTACATGCAACTATATGTCAATAAAATGGATGACCTGGAAGAAATGGGCAAATTCATAGAATAGCAGAACCTTCCGAGATTGAACCAGGAAGAAATAGAAAATATAAATAGACCAATCACAAGCACTGAAATTGAAACTGTGATTAAAAATCTTCCAACAAACAAAAGCCCAGGACCAGGTGGCTACACAGGCAAAATCTATCAAACATGTAGAGAAGAGCTAACACCTATCCTTCTCAAACTCTTCCAAAATACAACAGAGGGAGGAACACTCCCAAACTCATTCTATGAGGCCTCCATCACCCTGATGCCAAAACCAGACAAAGATGTCACAAGAAAAGAAAACCACAGGCCAATATCACTGATGAACATAGACACAGCACATCCAAAGGATCATGCACCACGATCAAGTGGGGTTTATCCCAGGAATGCAAGGATTCTTCAATATAAATAAATCAATCAGTGTGATACACCATATTAACAAATTGAAGGATAAAAGCATATGATAATCTCAGCATCTTCAGAAAGAGATTTTGACAAAATTCAACAGCCATTGATGGTAAAAACCCACCAGAAAGTAGGTATAGAGGGAACTTAACCTCAACATAATAAAGGCCATATATGACAAACCCACAGCCAACATCGTTCTCAATGGTGAAAAACTGAAACCATTTCTACTAAGATCAGGAATAAGACAAGGTTGCCCACTCTCAGCACTATTATTCAACATAGTTTTGGAAGTTATAGCCACAGCAATCAGAGATGAAAAAGAAATAAAAGGAATCCAAATCATAGAAGAAGAAGTAAAACTGTTACTGTTTGCAGATGACAGGATACTGTACATGGAGAATCCTAAAGATGCTACCAGAAAACTACTAGAGCTAATCAATGAATTTGGTAAAGTAGCAGGATACAAAATGAATGCACAGAAATCGCTTGCATTCCTATACACTAACAATGAAAGATC
>NW_021703779.1:96592938-96668518 GCF_005190385.1 Monodon monoceros | reverse complement strand
TTTGTATCATCTTTAATTTCTTTCATCAGTGTCTTATAATTTTCTGCATACAGGTCTTTTGTCTCCTTAGGTAGGTTTATTCCTAGATATTTTATTCTTTTTGTTGCAATGGTAAATGGGAGTGTTTTCTTGATTTCACTTTCAGATTTTTCATCATTAGTGTATAGGAATGCCAGAGATTTCTGTGCATTAATTTTGTGTCCTGCTACTTTACCAAATTCATTGATTAGCTCTAGGAGTTTTCTGGTAGCATCTTTAGGATTCTCTATGTATAGTATCATGTCATCTGCAAACAGTGACAGCTTTACTTCTTCTTTTCCGATTTGGATTCCTTTTATTTCCTTTCTTCTCTGACTCCTGTGGCTAAAACTTCCAAAACTATGTTGAATAATAGTGGTGAGAGTGGGCAACCTTGTCTTGTTCCTGATCTTAGTGGATTTTCACCATTGAGGACGATGTTAGCTGTGGGTTTGTCATATATGGCCTTCATTATGTTGAGGAAGTTTCCCTCTATGCCTACTTTCTGCAGGGTTTTTATCATAAATGGGTGTCGAATTTTGTCAAAAGCTTTCTCTGCTTCTATTGAGATGCTCATATGTTTTTTCTTCTTCAATTTGTTAATATGGTGTATCACGTTGATTGATTTGCGTATACTGAAGAATCCTTGCATTCCTGGAATAAACCCCACTTGATCATGGTGTATGATCCGTTTAATGTGCTGTTGGATTCTGTTTGCTAGTATTTTGTTGAGGATTTTTGCATCTATGTTCATCAGTGATATTGGTCTGTAGTTTTCTTTCTTTGTGACATCCTTGTCTGGTTTTGGTCTCAGGGTGATGGTGGCCTAGAAGAATGAGTTTGCGAGTGTTCCTCCCTCTGCTCTATTTTGGAAGAGTTTGAGAAGGATAGGTGTTAGCTCTTCTCTAAATGTTTGATAGAATTTGCCTGTGAAGCCATCTGGTCCTGGGCTTTTGTTTGTTGGAAGATTTTTAATCACAGTTTCAATTTCAGTGCTTGTGATTGGTCTCTTCATATTTTCTATTTCTTCCCTATTCAGTCTTGGCAGGTTGTGCATTTCTAAGAATTTCTCCATTTCTTCCAGGTTGTCCATTTTATTGGCATAGAGTTGCTTGTAGTAATCTCTCATGATCTTTTGTATTTCTGCAGTGTCAGTTGTTACTTCTCCCTTTTCATTTCTAATTCTATTGAGTTGAGTCTTCTCCCTTTTTTTCTTGATGAGTCTGGCTAATGCTTTATCAATTTTGGTTATCTTCTCAAAGAACCAGCTTTTAGTTTTATTGATCTTTTCTATTGTTTCCTTCATTTCTTTTTAATTTATTTCTGATCTGATTTTTATGATTTCTTTCCTTCTGCTAACTCTGGGGTTTTTTGTTCTTCTTTCTCTAATTGCTTTAGGTGCAAGGTTAGGTTGTTTATTCGAGATGTTTCCTGTTTCATAAGGTAGGATTGTATTGCTATAAACTTCCCTCTTAGAACTGCTTTTGCTGCATCCCATAGGTTTTGGGTCGTCTGGTCTCCATTGTCATTTGTTTCTAGGTATTTTAAAATTTCCTCTTTGATTTCTTCAGTGATCACTTCGTTATTAAGTAGTATATTGCTTAGCCTCCATGTGTTTGTATTTTTTACAGATCTTTTCCTGTAATTGATATCTAGTCTCATAGTGTTGTTGTCAGAAAAGATACGTGATACAATTTCAATTTTCTTAAATTTACCAAGGCTTGATTTGTGACACAAGATATGATCTATCCTGGAGAATGTTCCATGAGCACTTGAGAAAAATGTGTATTCGTTGTTTTTGGATGGAATATCCTATAAATATCAATTAAGTCCATCTTGTTTAATGTACCATGTAAAGCTTGTGTTTCCTTATTTATTTTCATTTTGGATGCTCTGTCCATTGGTGAAAGTGGGGTGTTAAAGTCCCCTACTATGAATGTGTTACTGTTGACTTCCCCTTTTATGGATGTTAGTATTTGCCTTATGTGTTGAGGTGCTCCTATGTTGGGTGAATAAATATTTACAATTGTTATATCTTCTTCTTGGATCGGTCTGTTGATCATTATGTAGTGCCCTTCTTTGTCTCTTCTAATAGTCTTTATTTTAAAGTCTATTTTGTCTGATATGAGAATTGCTACTCCAGCTTTCTTTTGGTTTCCATTTGCATGAAATATCTTTTTCCATCCCTTTACTTTCAGTCTGTATGTGTCTCTAGGTCTGAAGTGGGTCTCTTGTAGAGAGCAAATATATGGGTCTTGTTTTTGTATCCATTCAGCCAATCTGTGTCTTTTGGTGGGAGCATTTAGTCCATTTACATTTAAGGTAATTATCGATATGTATGTTCCTATTCCCATTTTCTTAATTGTTTTGGGTTCGTTATTGTAGGTCTTTTCCTTCTCTTGTGTTTATTGACTAGAGAAGTTCCTTTAGCAGTTGTTGTAAAGCTGGTTTGGTGGTGCTGAACTCTCTCAGCTTTTGCTTGTCTGTAGGGGTTTTAATTTCTCCATCAAATATGAATGAGATCCTTGCTTGGTAGAGTAATCTTGGTTGCAGGTTTTTCTCCTTCATCACTTTAAATATGTCCTGCCAGTCCCTTCTGGCTTGCAGAGTTTCTGCTGAAAGATCAGCTGTTAACCTTATGGGGATTCCCTTGTGTGTTATTTGTTGTTTTTCCCTTGCTGCTTTTAATATGCTTTCTCTGTATTTAATTTTTGACAGTTTGATTAATATGTGTCTTGGCATATTTCTCCTTGGATTTATTCTGTATGGGACTCTATGTGCTTCCTGGACTTGATTAAGTATTTCCTTTCCCATATTAGAGAAGTTTTCAACTATAATCTCTTCAGATATTTTCTCAGTCCCTTTCTTTTTCTCTTCTTCTTCTGGAACCCCTATAATTCGAATGTTTTTGCATTTGATGTTGTCCCAGAAGTCTCTGAGACTGTCCTCAGTTCTTTTCATTCTTTTTTCTTTATTCTGCTCTGCAGTAGTTATTTCCACTATTTTATCTTCCAGATCACTTATCCGTTCTTCTGTCTCACTTATTCTGCTATTGATCCCATCTAGAGTATTTTTAATTTCATTTATTGTGTTGTTCATAGTTGTTTGTTTCATCTTTAGTTCTTCTAGTTCCCTGTTAAATGTTTCTTGCATTTTGTCTATTCTATTTCCAAGATTTTGGATCATCTTTACTATCATTATTCTGAATTCTTTTTCAGGTAGGAATTCTTTTCCTAATTTTCTATTCAGGAATTCTTTTTCCTCTTCATTTGTTAGGTCTGGTGGGTTTTTATCTTGCTCCTTCATCTGCGGTGTGTTTTTCTGTCTTCTCATTTTGCTTATCTGACTGTGTTTGGGGTCTCCTTTTTGCAGGCTGCAGGTTCGTAGTTCCCGTTGTTTTTGGTGTCTGTCCCCAGTGGCTAAGGTTGGTCAGTGGGTTGTGTAGGCTTCCTGGTGGGCAGGTCCACATCTGGTGGTGTGTTTTGGAGTGTCTGTGGCCTTATTATGATTTTAGGCAGCCTCTCTGCTAATGGGTGGGGTTGTGTTCCTGTCTTGCTAGTTGTTTGGCATAGGGTGTCCAGCACTGTAGCTTGCTGGTCGTTGAGTGAACCTGGGTGCTGGTGTTGAGATGGAGATATCTGGGAGATTTTCGCCGTTTGATGTTATGTGGGGCTGGGAGGTCTCTTGTGGACCAGTGTCCTGAAGTTGGCTCTCCCTCCTCAGAGGCACAGCAGTGACTCCTGGCTGCTGCACCAAGAGCCTTTCATCCACACGGCTCAGAATAAAAGGGAGAAAAAGTAGAAAGTAAGAATTAGTAGAAGCAGAAAGAGAGAAAGAAAGAAAGGAGGGAGGGAGCGAGGGAGGAAGGAAGGAACGAAGGAGGGAAGGAAGGAAAAAAAGAAAGGAGATAAAGTAAAATAAAGTAAAGTAAGATAAAATATAATAAAGTTATTAAAATGAAAAAAAATTATTAAGAGGAAAAAAAGAAAAAAAATTTAAAAAACGGGCGGATAGATCCCTAGTACAAATGGTGGAAGCAAAGCTATACAGACAAAATCTCACACAGAAGCATATACATACACACTCACAAAAAGAGAAAAAGGGGGGGGAATATATATATCTTTGCTCTCAAAGTCCACCTCCTCAATTTGGGATGATTCGTTGTCTATTCATGTATTCCACAGATGCAGGTACATCAAGTTGATTGTGGAGCTTTAATCCGCTGCTTCTGAGGCTGCTGGGAGAGATTTCCCTTTCTCTTCTTTGTTCTCACAGCTCCCAGGGGCTCAGTTTTGGATTTGGCCTCGCCTCTGCGTGTAGGCCCCCGGAGGGCATCTGTTCTTCGCTCGGACAGGACGGGGTTAAAGGAGCCGCTGATTCGGGGGCTCTGGCTCACTCAGGCCGCAGGGGGAGTTAGGGGCACGGAGTGCAGGGCGAGCCTGCGGAGGCAGAGGCCGGCGTAACCTTGCACCAGCCTGAGTCACGCCGTGCGTTCTCCTGGAGTAGTTGACCCTGGATCCCATGACCCTGGATCCCGTGACCCTGGATCCCGTGACCCTGGCAGTGGCAGGATGCACAGGCTCCCTGGAAGGGGGTGTGGATAGTGACCTGTGCTCGCACACAGGCTTCTTGGTGGCGGCAGCAGCAACCTTAGCGTCTCGTGCCCGCCTCTGGGTTCGCTGCGGCTCGCACCCATCTCTGGGGCTCCTTTAAGCATCGCTCTTAATCCCCTCTCCTCTCACACCAGGAAACAAAGAGGTAAGAAAACGTCTTTTGCCTCTTCGGCAGGTCCCGACTTTTCCCCGGACTCCCTCCCGGCTAGCCGTGGTGCACTAACCCCCTGCAGGCTGTGTTCACGCCGCCAACCGCAGTCCTCTCCCGGCACTCCGACCGAAGCCCGAGCCTCAACTCCCAGCCCCGCCCGACCCGGTGGGTGAGCAGACAAGCCTCTCGGGCTGGTGAGTGCCTGTCGGCCCTGACCCTCTGTGCGGGAATCTCCCCGCTTTGCCCTCCGCACTCCTGTGGCTGCGCTCTCCTCCGCGGCTCCGAAGCTTTCCCCTCCGCCATCCGCAGTCTCCGCCCGCGAAGGGGCTTCCTAGTGTGTGGAAACCTTTCCTCCTTCACAGCTCCCTCCCACTGGTGCAGGTCCCATCCCTATTCTTTTTTCTGTTTATTCTTTTTTCTTTTGCCCTACCCAGGTACGTGGGGGGTTTCTTGCCTTTTGGGAGGTCTGAGGTCTTCTGCCAGCGTTCAGTAGGTGTTCTGTAGGAGTTGTTCCACGTGTAGATGTATTTCTGGTGTGTCTGTGTCTGGTGTGTCCTGGAAGCCTCCTCTTTTTTGAAAAAGAGAAAGAGGGAAATGTAGACATTGCTTACCATTTCCAAATGCTTCCTATAGTTCAAATGGTTTCAGCATTCCCTTTGTTCTTTTTTTAGTCAATTCTACTTAAAAAGGAATCATTTAGAGATAAATGAAAATGGAAAGCACAAAAGGGAAACCATTGGGGCAGCTTCCCCATTTGGTTTCAGACTCATTTCCAGAGAATGTGCACGCTTATAGTCACATGGAAAGGCAAGTCTAGTACTTCATTCCTATTTTGTTAGCTAAGGTAAACAAATAAGTTTGGAGTTTTGTTTTTTTCTTTTTTTTTGAGTGTGAGGAAATGAACTACAGTAGTTTAATGAAACCAGGGATATGTAGCACCTTGGGAGAAGGGAATTTGGTTTTTAATAGGTAGGGATCCCAAGAGCAGGAAAAAATGAGTGAGGTTTATATGGAGTGAGGCTGACCTGTTCTGCCTGATCTAAGTTAAGTTTCATGAGAGATCCAGGTGAGATATTTCCTGATTATGTTCTAATATCACCTCTAGATTTTTCCCTGACCATTTTAATACTCTCTTCAACTACCCCAAAACCACTTACTATCCTCTCAGTTCTCAAATCAGTCCATGGTTGTCTCCATTTTATTTTCACTTTCTTTCTTCTATTCTCCTTTACTCCTTTTGCTTCTTCCATGTGTGCCCTTGTGTAAGTGTTCATAGAAAATACATATGTGGTTGTGTATATGAATATATATATCTATATAAATGATGAAATGCAACTTGTAAGCACTGAATAAATGTTTTGAAATAAATAAACGAAAGTAACATTCAATAATATTTTGCAATTGGTTGAATAATACTTGCTATTTCTGTTTTCAACTTAATGATTTAACTGGTGATTGATGCGTTCAATAGTATATCAAAGTAGAGCATGTCATAGTGCCAGTCTGTATACTAGCTATCCCTCAGGGATTAGTCAACTCCTTCATTCATTTAGAGCATATTTATTGAGCACTTAATGTGTGTCAGGTACTAGTTTTAGGTACTTGGGCATCATCAGTGAACAAAACAGACAAAAATACCTGCTGCATATAACCTACAGTCTAGAGGAGAGAGACAAGCAATAAATGACAAATTAATTAATTCACTAACTAGATGATATTGTATATTAGAAGGAAATGCATGCTTTGAAATATAGAAATAGGAGGTGTTCTGTGCATGTGTGTGCGTGTGCATGTGTGTGATTGGGACAGGTTGCAGTTCTAAATAGAGTGGACCTAGTGTTGGTCTTATTGAGAAGGAGATGTTTGAGAACCAAAGAGAGCAAGTCAGGTACTGAACCAGACTGATCTTTTAGGGCCCCTCAAATCTCACTACAAAGGTGATACGTATTCTGCCTATGTGTAGAGTTGGTCCGATTTGTATACCACGTCAGGGGTAAATCCAAAGGGCACCATTACTTTCTCTTGTTGAGAGTCTGATTCATCAATAGAAAACAGAAGCCTTAGAGAGGCATTAGTTCTTGTGCTATTGTGTAATATTCGGGAAGACAGCTTTTACATTGGCAATACCTTCATACATTCCAAAAGCTCAAATTTCAAATATATAGCATATGGCTATTAGAACATAAAAATGCACCTTGGCCTGCACTATGTAGTTCTCCAGAGAATCTAACCACAAAATGAAGTGGTCTGGAAATGAGGACAAGTATCGAGTGCTCAGCCAAAATATTTCTCTGGTGACATAAGAATTAGGGAGCCAAGAACTGCATCACCCACTCCAGATTTCTGGCTTTCTCCCAAGAGTTTAAACATTTGTTTCCTGAGAAATAGCACAAATAATTTCTTGGCTTCTGGACAGGATACCACAAAGCTAAAACTGCACTGCTCTTATTTTGTGAGCTTGAATTAGGACCTTTACATTTTTTTAATTTATATTTTTTTACACTGTGGTTATACAGCTATATTTTGGATAATCTGGGAGATTGCTTAATATTATTCTGGCAGATAAAATCTTAGGTAATGAGCAGATACTATAGACCCCATGTAAATTCTAAATATATTCTAAAGGGTTTTAGAGTGTAAAACATAAAATGAGAAGCTTAAATCTAGGCAGGCCTTACCAGAATTCTGAAGCATTTACCTAGAGAAACAGAAAATAGGTCACGGGACATAGAGATGTGCTCTGAGGGGAATGTTGAAAGAACAGTATTCATCAACCCAAAGAAGAAAAGCCTGAGGGATAATTTAATAATTGTCTTAAAATATCAATGACTCAGATGCAGAGGATAGTCAATAGTCTCTTTATTCTCAGGTGATTAAATAAACTTAAGAAAGGGCAAGGGAGATTTTTGTTAGACCCTTAATGAGGAATCTTGATTGTGAAACACTGGAAATGGATCCTGAGGAAAGTAGTGGAATCTTCTCTCTAAAGAGGTTTATAAATAGGAGAAAGTCTCACTTGTCTATGATGGTTTGAATGTAGCAGCAAGACCTAGCGACCCTAAGGATTCTTCTGTAGTACTACATTTGGTACACTAGCTCTTTTGGAATCATGTTGTTTTTATATAATGTTGGAGTGTGCTGGCATGATTTGCATTTAAAGTATTGGTTAAGTGATATTTTAAAAAAAATCTTCTGTAAACAAATTATAATCTTTAGTAGTTTCCTCTCATTTCAAAACATAATGATAGTCTGAGTAATATCTCAGTATGTTTCTTTACCATATCAGTAATAATTATTTCACTGGTGATGATTAGTATAAATATTACCCATTCTTCTTGGAAGGAGGGAAAATAATGTGAACTGTGCCAGTCCACACAAGTTCTGTTACCTTAAACATTTTGTAAAAGCAAACAGTATTTATTTGAATAATTTCCTTTCCACAGATATCATCGAGGTTACCACATTTAATGTTTTTTCATATAAGTTCATTTGCTTTTAACCCATGTTACTCTTCTTACACAGGCCTTGTAGAGACAGTTCACAAGAAGTGGCTGGGTCTCACACATTTGGAAAGGTAAATCTTAATTTTCTTAAAATTTATAATAAACTTGTGTAAAATAAATGTATTTTTAATAAAGCAAATTTTATTTTAAAGTATTTTTGGAGACTAATTAGAGCTGGATATGACTTTGTAGGTCATCAAGCTTATTTTACTGTTGAAGAAATTGAGGTCCTGAGAAAATGAAATTTGCATCCAATGTAACAGTGGTAGAATTATGGCCAAAACTCAGGTCCCCTAATTCACAGTCTAGTGCTCTTAATACACATCACTAGATCTGTCTCTATTTTGATGGTTATTTGTCTGGTGAGGTGCCATGGGTATGTATATGTCTGTGAGGGATAAGAATCTGTTGGTCCATAGAAGTGTGACAGGCATATGAGAGAGAGATGACTCAGAAGAGCATGTTCTTTAAGATCGAGGGACACAGGAAGGGTACCATGGCAGAGGGAGATTCATACAGAAGATATTTCTTATGACTTTAGAGATGACCTTTTTCTTTTGGGACTCTTCTAGAATAAGGGGTGAGGAGGAGAAGGGAGAGATACTAATTTACCATGCTTGGAAATTTTAAAAGAAGGTTGATATCATGGGAATTTGACTCATATTAAATATCATAGATGATAGTTAAGAAATTAAATGTGGCATATATTGGCCACAACAAATCCCACCAAACCTTATGAAAAAGAATGTTCACAGCTGTTTAATTTTTTTCTAAGGAGTCCATAGTAAGCAGCATCTATGTAGCTTGGAATTAGAGTCTGTCTGTGTCATTAAGTATTTGGATGACATAGCAAATGACAATTGTCAAACAGTGTGGCATTCTAAAAGATTCATGGTAATGTGGAAGGCTAATGTCACTGATACATTAAATGAAGGAAAAAGAAGATAGTCCAGATTTACACACAGTCAGGCTACCTTGTCCTAAATAAAAACTATGTTTGCTGGACCCATCTCAAGTTCTCCCTCCCTGGACGACTCAAGTCCTCCTTCATATTTTTCTTGTGCGGCCAGAGAGGGTGGGCCAGAGGGAAGATAGGGAATACTTTCAATACTCCAAAGAGAAGATAGTGGGACCTCCTGTTTATCATTTAAAACTCCACTTAGACATCATCCCCTCGCTGAAACCCATAGCCTGGATTTCCATAGACCCACATGGAAAAAGTGCTTCTCTCTATCATAGTATTTAGTAGACTGCATCATATTTGTCTTTGCACCTGTCTACCTCCCTAGACTAGACTGTGAGCTTCTTGAGGGAAGAAAATATATTTTTATGCCTTTCCCCTAATTTAGGTTTTCCAAGCTTTAGGAAGAAGTGGAAATGATAACTGCTTTTCTACACTGGCTTCCTTACAATCCTTTATTCTATCTTCTGGGTCTCTGAGATTCTGCAGCCCACTCTGGCATATGGAACTGATAAACTAGGGAAGGAATCTGCTCATTGTTATTTAATGTTTGAGAACTTATAATTATCTGTGGATGTTATATCCTGAGACACTCTGCTGCATTTTCTCCAAAGGAGGGGCCTCTTTTGTATCAATAATGGAACTTTAAGGATTTCTGTTAAGCATTTACAGAAAATTGTTCCTCTTACTTAAAAAAAAATGCAGGAGGCTTAGGCATAGTTGCCAAGTATGGGAATGAGGTCTTTGATGGCTTAGCAATTCTTGCTTTCCCATCTCCTTCCCTTTTGATATTTTCTCATTATGTTTATCCTCCCTCTTCTAGGATTTTTTGTTTCGTTCATACATGCATCCATGTATTCATACCTTCATTCCTTACAGATCACTAAAATGTAGCAGTCCTAGTCTTTGTACTTTGCAAAATACTCAAGATAAGTATTAGTCATACTGTGCAAATGTGAAAGATTAACACTTACCTGCTTCTTTCCCATACAGACCGCTTGAGTACTTTATGTGAATATCAATGCGTGCTTTAGAGAAAATAATTCCTGCTTTGAGAGTTTATCACAGAGACGTTATGCCAAATTGGGACTTGTAACCCCAGTAGGTGGCAAGGGGTAAATCTTGACAAGTAAATGGACAGATGGAGCTTTATTTTATTCAACCCCTGCCCAATCTTCTGATTAAAATCTTCTATCACCTAATTCACACATAGGCTTACTGTGCACCAGGCACATAGTGGATGCTTTACACATATTCATTTAATTCTCACTGCAATCCTGTGAAGTAAGCCCTTTTAAAGATGAGGAAAGTGAGGCATGAAGATGTTTAGTACATTCTCTAGGGTCACGCAGCTAGTAAATAATGGTGCTGAGATTCAAACCCAGGCAATATGACTCCAGATTTAATGTTCTTAGACACTATACTAAGATCTGAAACTTTTATGATTAATTTAGTATGTATATCTGCATTTCTCTTAGCTATTCTGTGTCTTCTTCTAAATGTGTGTCACATATATATGCTAGAGGGCAGCTCAGAACCAAGGAAAATGGTATGTAACTTTGCTCTCAACATTTAAACACAGCACACAAGGATTAATGGGGAATCTACCAGAAAGATCAATTGAAACTAGTAGTAACAGAAAATCAGTGCAACAATTTGGTGACACAGAATGAAGGAAGATTTTTTTAAAAATTATTTTTAACAGCTTAGTGAGGTATAATTGATATGCAAAGAACTGTACATATTTAATGTGTACAATTTGATGAGTTTGGAGGATTTTTTTTAAAGGTGTCTTTTGGGTCCTGAAATTATCAGGCTTTGAACAACTTTCTCTTCAGGGAAATTTTCATTTATTGTCCCTTAGTTGTCACATGAGCACAAAAATTTTTAATTGGTCTTCAAACTTGAATAGAAAAGAAAGGAAATGAGGGGTTTAAAAGTAAGGAAGTTTCATATTTTAGTGCAGTAATGCCACCAGCCAGGCAAGGAAAAGTTCTAGAAAAGAGCTTTGTAAGAACGAGTCTTATAAAGTGAATAAAAGACTGTGTGGCTTTTAGAAACTTAGTGATTAGCACTGTAGAATTAATATTGCTGAAACTTTGACTATTTAAAATAGAAGTTAAAAAAAAGATGACTGAATTAGTTCTGACATGTTACCATGTGAGATAATATACTTTTGTATTTGAGAATAAAGGACAGAAAGATTAAAACCAGTGAACACCATTTAGTTTATCTAGTGATGTTTGATTATTGTTCCAATCAGCAAATGTTCATCTTTTTTTTAACGGTGTGGTAATTCTCTAGAGTTCCTAATTTTCTAGTTTTAGAATGACCCATGCCTCAACCTGCTACACAATCCAAATGGTCACCGGACAATTTCGTTCTCAGTCTCAGAGCTTTAAGGACCATGTATATATCATGAACTCTCAAATTTTATCTTTAGTACTGAGCTCTCTGCTACGCTCCAGATTTGTGTATCCAACTGTCTACTCTGTATCTTCACTTGGAAGTTTAATGAGCATCTCAAACTTATCATGTCCAAAATTGAATTCTTTATTCCCACACCAAGCCTGCTCCTCCCCCACTGTGCCTCCTTTCAATAAACGGCATCACCATTTACCTAGTTGCTTAGATTAGAATCCTTGGTGTCATTTTAGATTACCCTCTCTCTCACATACCCTACATCTAATCCTTTAGAAAATCACATCAGCCCTACCTTCAAAATATATTCAGAATATGGCACTCCCCACCATCATAATGCAGGCTGCCATCATCTCTTGGCTAGAAAATTACAAAACTTTCTCAGATAGAAAACTGTTTCCTTTTCCAGTTTATTGTCTACTGAGCAGCTGGAGTTATCTCTAAGCTATAACTAATTTCATATACTCCCCAATCAAAACCTTCCAATGGCTCCCCATCTCACTCAGAACAAAAGCCAAAGTCTAAAATGACCTGGAAGGCACCACACAAACTGCCCCCTCTGTCAACCTCTCTGACCTTTCCTCTTCTTACTTTCTTCCTTGCTTACTTTGCTCCGGCAACACAGTCTTCCTTGTCACAACCTACACAGTCCCTCATCAGGGCCATTGCACTTGCTATTCCATTTGCCTGAAACACTCTCTACTCAGTTATCTTCATGACTCCCTCCATCCTTTTATTCAGATCCTTCCTCAGAGAGGCCTTCCTGATCATCCTTTGCAAAATAGCCTTGTTTCCTCACTCCACCCATTACTATTTAGCCTCTTACCCTGCCTCTTTTTTTTATGGCATTTATCATTACCTAACATATTTTTTTGTTTGCTTGTTTGTTTATGATCTATCTCCACCACTGGAATGTAAGTTCAGTGAGGGCAGGAATTTGTTCATTCATTGCTGTATCCCGCTTACCTAGCACAGAACTCAATGTTTGTCAAATAAATGACTGACTGACTGAATGAATGAATGACGGTAACCTAGGGAGAAAGTAGGTCATAGTCTTAGGAAAAAAATAAAACATTTCTTTAAAGATATGCTGCCAATCTAAAATATAGTTCACAAATATTAGTGTAAAGTATCCAGCTGTTCTCTTTTCAGGTGATACAGCCACTTTGAAGTCAAATGTTAATATGCAATAAATATGATCCATAAAATCTGTGGTTTTCTTCTAAATTAAATGCAAAGATTAATAGATGAGAAGGTTTTGAAACCTGGTTTAGGAACTGTTTAAGCATTTTAAAACCCGTATGCCACTATTAGAATGACAACTTGAGAAAATTAATGTGTATTGTTGATCTTTATTTTTCCTAAAATTATGCTGGGCCCTGGCTGTTAAGGATTTTCTGCTGGCTGTCCGGCCTCCAGCTGGGACTTAACTTCCTAATTTTATTAAGGCTCAATACAAGGACACACATGTGTATACTCTGGTTTCCTGTTAGTAGTTAATTAACAAGTTCATTATATGTTTGTTCCTGTCTCAGCATTATCAAGACAAATAGGGAAAGATCATGATGTTATGGTAAAATTCTATATGATTGTTTCTCTGAACTCTTTTGATTGAAAACTGTTTATTTTATAATACATTTAGATGTTAAAGGGGATAAGTGGGAGAGTTGTAACTTGTATTCTCAGAAAAATTCGGCAGAACAGACTCATCTGGAGAATAGCCTAGTCTGTTTTAATGAATTTATGGAAAAAAAAGGCTTTTACCACGTTTCATCAATTATTTTCAAAGGATTCAAATAAACTAAGGAGTATTTAATACTAAATAGCAGTGTGATATAGTGGAAACTGATTCTTATATAGGCTGTTACTAACTAAATGGCCTTGATTAGGTCATCGCTGCATTCAGGGCTTTGGTTTACTTGGCTGTAAAAAGAGGGTGTTAGACTAGGATTTTTAGATTTGTTTCAGCATTTAAGCAGTATCTGTGAACATGATGCTTTCTTACCTTTGAAAGTAGGAATATCAGTTTTCATGATATGATTAATAAAAATTTTATCTTGATAATTGTTGAATCTAGATAATGGGTACATGCAGTTTCATTATACTATTTCTACTTTTATATATCTTTGAATATTCTTAAACAATAGCAAACTTAGAAATATAATTGATGAATAAAATGCTTGATAGCAGATAATATGTTCAAACTGATCTTGTGAAGTCTATTTCATGTCTATGCTGTTTTCTTCCAGTGTCATCTGAAACACTTATATAAAATAGCAGTTCCTCTTATGATCATTCCAGGGCAGTTTTCTTCAGTTTTTAGGAAACTGTGCCAAGGTTCACGACCAGATTAAAAATATCCCCATGTACAGATTTTCAAGGTGAAAGTATTCCTTGATCAGAAAACTAACAAAAGTTTCTTACAAGCATCATATAATTTATATTGATTTGGCAACTCACAACATGAACTTTAGATTGGCTTAATTATCTGTACCTCATTCTTAAACCCAGGCTAATTTTTCCCCTCACCACCCTACACATTGCCAGGTCATTTCTGGAAGATAATATGGCAGACTACATTGCAGCTGAGCAATCCTGGGTTTAAATCCCTATTTCAACCATTTCCTAAATGTGAGACCTTGGGAAAGCTTTTAAACTTCTCTGAGCCTCAGTTATCTTTTCTATAAAATGGGAATGTCAATAGTAGTATCTACATCATGGAGTTATTGTGAGGACTAAAGAACATGGGTAATCATTAAACACACTGCCTGACAAGCAGTTTAAACCAACATCATCAGCCTATTCTGTCATTATTATTTTTGTCACTTAGTTGTTTGCATTATTAGAATAAAGCTATGTGTGGAGAAATTTTTTTAAAAAGGGAGAAAATATGGCTGTTTTGGTTACCTTCACTAGAAGCATTCAATACATATTTATTGAACATCTGCTATACTCTAGGAACTGGATTTATAGAGGCAAGTAAGGCACACTTCCTGCTCTTAAGGAAATCACAAACTAAGGGGAAAAACTGACATGTGAAAGCTTAGAGTCAGGGCTGAACTTAAAAGAGTAGGCAATTGTTGGCATGCTGATATTTAAAGGGAGCTAAAAACAAAATATAACCAAAGCCAGAAACCTCTGGCCTATCACTGCATCTGAATTACCATTAGCATATTTTTCTTTGGAGTTTATCCATTCTTTGATTTTTGGATTCCATGTGCAAATGCCTCTGGGAAGAGTAACACATTAAGTAATATCAATTGCATCTTTAAAAATATTGAAGTATAGTTGATTTACAGTATTGTGTTAGTTTCAGGTGTACCACATAGTGATTCTTTTTTAATTTTTTTTTTTGCAAATTATATCTCATTATAGGTTATTACAAGATAATGGCTATAATTCCCTGTGCTATACAGTAAATCCTTGTTGCTTATCTATTTTATGTATAGTAGTTTGTATCTGTTAATCCCATACCCCGAATTTGTCCCTCCCTTCTTCCCTCTCCCCTTTGGTAACCATAAATTTATTTTCTACGTCTGTGAGCCTGTTTCTGTTTTGTACATGGATTCATTTGTATTATTTTCTAGATTCCACGTATAGTGATTTCATATAATATTTGTCTTTTCTCTGTCTGACTTATTTCACTAAGCATAATATTCTCTAGGTCCATCCATGCTTCTGCAAATGGCAATATTTCATTCTTTTTTATGGCTGAGTAATATTCTATATATACCACATCTTCTTAAGCTAAGCATTTGTTGATGGGCACTTGGCTTGCTTCCATGTCTTGGCTATTGTAAATAGTGCTCCTATGAGCTCAATTGCACTTTTTTTTTTTTTTTTTTGCGGTACGCAGACCTCTCACTGCTGTGGCCTCTCCCGTCGCGGAGCACAGGCTCCGGATGCACAGCCTCAGCGGCCATGGCTCACGGGCCCAGCCGCTCTGCAGCATGTGGGATCTTCCTGGACCGGGGCACGAACCTGCGTCCCCTGCATTGGCAGGCGGACTCTCAACCACTGCGCCACCAGGGAAGCCCTCAATTGCACTTTTATGAAGATTTATTTCTATGTTATTTAGAGTACAGAGAAAATTGCTATAATCAAGACACCTCAAAATATTATGGCTAAAGCAACAGACCAAAGGTGGGCAGGCAGCACTGCTGCAGGAGGTCATCCAAGGCCCAGGGTCCTTCTGCCTGTTGCTTTGCTATCTCCTAGTATGGTGACTTTGTCTACGTGGTCAAAGTTTGGCTCCCATTATCATGTCTGTGCTATAGCCTACTGGCTGAGTGAGGAGAGAGACAGAAGAGGACAAGAGTTTTTTTTTTGTCAAAACATGATCCAAAGGTTGCACACATTGCTGCTGCTTGCATATCATTGTCTAAATTTCTATCATATCTTCATACCTAACTGCAAAGGAGTCTGGAAAATATAGTCTCTGGCTGGGAGGCCATGTACATAGCTAAAGGTTCTGTTACTAACAGGAAGAATAGGAGAATGGATACTGGGAAACAATTAGGGTCTCTGCCACAGTTTATCAGACAACTTTATCTTGATAAGCTTCCTGAAAGACCTAGGCCTTTCCTAATAGGGGGGTTGTATGAGTCATAAAGAAATGGTTAAAAAGACAGTTCACTCGTCTGTGGTGTTTTCTGACATCAACCAATTATTCAGTCTCAGATTTTCTAATACCAACTGGGTATCCTACCATTCAATTCAATTCTGACACTATCTGTAGTTAGCAAAGACCCCACAGGTTAAGAGGTCAGTCCATCAAGACTGTCCCCACTTCAGATGCCAGTCGAAAGTCCCAGCACTTCTGACCAACTAGCTATAAATTTAGGAAGTCCTAACGACTCATTTCAGGTTTGATAGTTCACTAGAATGACTCAAGGAACTTGGGGAAACACTTTACTTGCTATTAATGGTTTATTATAAGAGCAGCCAAACGGGAGAAATGTATAGGACAAGGTATTGGTGGGGATGAGGGTACCACAGCTCATGGAGTTTTTATTCTCTCTCCAGGCATGTCAACTTCCTAGTACCTTAATGTGCTCACCAACCTGGAAGCTCTCCACACCCAGTTGTTTAGGGGTTTTTATGGAAGTCTCATTAGTAAGGCATAATTGATTAAATCTTTAGCGATTGAAACTCAACTTTCAGCCCCTCTCACCTTCCAGGAGCTCAGGGGGTGGGGATGATAGTTCCAACCTCTAATCTCAAGATTGGTTTCTCTGGAAACCAGCCCTCATCCTGAGCTAAGTGGAGGCTCACCAATCATCACCTCATTAGCATAAACTCAAGTTTGCTGAAAGGAGCTCATTACGAATAACAAAAGACACTCCATTAACTCAGGAAATTCCAAGGGTTTTAGGAGCTTTGTGCCAGGAACTGGGGACAAAGGACCAAATATATCAGGAGCAGCAGTTCCCCCCACCCAAGCCATCTCTTCCTAAAGATGCTCACCTTTTTTACCACAATGCACATAGAATGAGTTGTTCTTTCCTCTGAGCTCCCTTAGCTGCCAATGATTCTATCATAGTATACTGTTCTTATCATACAGTACTATAATTATCAATAGTTTCTAGTTTCTATCCCTCTAACTAGAGTGTGAACTACATGAGATACTATCTAGCTCACATTTGTACCCCCAGCATCTAGCAAGGTGCTTGACACATCATTGCTCTGTGAACCGTTAAATGAATGTGAGAGGATAGAAAGCAGAGACTGGCACTGCTGACTTTTGGCAGTCTGTGTGTCTGTGTTTAAGTGTGTTTGGTGTTAATCTGGGGACTAGATCATGATGTTGCTGACTGTATTTCCCAGCTCATTTGGATTTCCTGAGAATCTCAGCTCTGGTATCCTGCTGTTGAATCTGTGGTAGTCTGTAGGGGAACTCAGAGTTCATAAATTAGCTGGTTTCAGAGTATTAAAAACTGGATTTGGGGGAACACAGGCAGTCTAGATGCCCTTTGTCTTACAGAGCATGTTCTTTATAGGACACTGCTTTTCTGTATACATGTCAACTATACCAAATAACTTTTCAAGTCAGTTTTCCGGGGTGTTATGATTTTTAAAAAATCCCCACAGAACCTAAGAAGTTTAACATTTGCCTGAAAGTTTAAAAACTGTTCTCAGATTCAGAGAATTTTTTTAAGAATGGGGTGTCTGTGCGCGTGTGTGTGTGTGTGTGTGTGTGTGTGTGTGCGCGCATATATAAACTAGAATGGTTATTTTATTTACTTTTTAAATCTTTATTTTTCTTGTTCATGCTAATTTGATGTCTTTTTAGCATTACAAAGGAAATAACACTTTGGGGCATTAAATAATGCCTTTGTTGATTGCCTCACTTGAACAGCAGTTCAGGAATACCCATTTCCTGTTTTGATGGTCCACAGAGTGGGAGTCACTGAGCTTTACACAATGAAAGAGATATCGTGATCCCTGCCAGTAAGCTATTTTAGTGGCTGAGGTATCAGGAAGAATCCCAGCAGTAGCTCTGTAGGAAGAGCACTGGACTATGTGTCAGGTCTACCTAGGTTTTATTTCTCTTGAATTTTTGACTTCTGGAAGTTATTTAACCTACTGAAACTTATATATGTTCCTACTAAAGAGCTCAGAGATAGTACTTGTCTACCCTAGGCCCATCTAGCTTCACTTCATGGTGTCAGCCTAAGAAGTCTCAGTTCTGATATACCCCTGGCCCAATGAGAACCATTTTCTTTTAGCAGGTAGAAGTCTGGAAATAACCTAGTGTATGCTATGCCTCTGGAATTGATTTGGGCCCCTGGGAAGCTTTGTAAGCATCAGGCTTTAGCATTTATCTCTTACCCCACCATCTGCTACTGGCTGTTTAATTGGACTTTGGTTCCAGTCTGGAAGCTCAACTCTTTTTCCATGTCTCTGTTGAAATTGGGATCCAGACCTAAATCTTTTGCCTAATTTCTGCTGGCCCCTTTCCAGGGACTGACAGTTGACTGCTTACAGAATCATTTGTATCATCTTGCCTTATTCTCTCAGAAGAATGACTTGACCCCAGTTGTCCTTAGGAACTTCCCCACTCTGAGGCTTTGATGTACCTCTTCATTTCATGTCCCTTGGGTGAAATGAAGGGACATGACCCTGGCCTGCATCAAACGTGGGTTTATACACTTTTTTTGGTGTAGACCAGCTTCCAGCTATGGGGGCACCATTCCAACTAGTCTTAACCCACCTCCTTTCTCTACACCAATCAGGCTTACTCCCAAATTCTCTCTTAGGAGTTGCAACATGCCTTGTATCTGTGTCAGAGTAATGAGTGCTAAGGTATAAGCATACAGGTTTCACTGGCAACTTCTAATGATGTCACTAGAAAGCCATCAAATAGGACTTTTAGTATTTTAAAATGAGTTGTCTTTTTAGTTTCTTTCTCTTCACACCAAGGAGCAAAGCTAAGCCTATGCTTTCACTGATTAAGCTATCAAATCAATGTAGAAGTTCAAATCTAATCAACTTTAACATCTGAGGCATGGTGCATTATTGTTTCCAACAGCATTTTATTAACTTTACAGTCAGCCCTCCATATCTGTGTGTTCTGCATCCACAGATAAGGAGGGCCAACTGTACTACACCATTTTATATAAGGGACTTGAGCATCCATGGATTTTGGTATCCGTGTGGGGATCCTGGAACTAATCTCCTGTGGGTACCACGGGATGACTGTATTTGATTTATGGTTCGCATGTCTACAAATAAATGTGCTGTATTATTCCAAGGTATTATTATACTTTTATTTCTTTGAATTGTACCTCTCCATTATACTACTATAAAGTATAGTATAATAAAATACTTGCAAGGGCCAGAAAATTTGGGGGAAATAGGAAGCTTGAAGAAAACTTCCTGGAGAGTTGTTTTTTGTTTTTTCTTTTTTTAAATAGAAGAAAGTAAATGAGTTAATTGGAATTGTAGTCACAGGGAAAGGAAAGAAGATTTTGAATCTAGGTCTCCTTTTTCTTACCATCATGTCAGCAAATTCTGATTATAAAATTCCTCACGTAGGCCTGATAAGTAATTTCTGACAAAAATGACTGTGAAAGAGGCAAACTAGCTGACATCTGAAAAGCAGATACCAAACTCCCTAAACAATTCTCAGTTTCTTTCCACTTTCCAACTTCAATTTAGGGGGAAGCATTAACTATGCGAAAGAACACAGAAAGAAAAAAATATCTTAGGTAAAAATAAAGTTAGTAATGGAGTGAAGACTGTAATCCATGATCCCCTCTTCATTCAGACTCTTTGCTTTTTCTTTGTTTATTCATATATTTAGTGTAAAATATATCTTTGGTATTTGAGAGAAGCTATCAACTCTGAACCTGTGTTCCAAAGCAAGGACGATACTTTTTATCCATTGGAATATTAGATGGTATATAGACTGAGATCCAGTCTCAATTCATCCCTATTTCAGAATAAATCAATGATGTCACTTCACCTACTTTAGAAAAGCATCAAAAGTATCCTGGCTTCTTATAGTTTTGCATGGTTCCTGGTCATGGAGATAAAATCAGGGGTGGATTAAAAACTCTGTGGAGACTTGAAAGATGAGGGGTGATTTGGTGTTGATCTGAGTTTCTTAATTTAATTTTATCTGGGCTGAAATAAAATCTTGTTTGGTTATATAAAGAACTATTTGATAAACTTTCAATGGGAGAAAATATACATGACACTTAATGAATTTTAATTATAACACTGAGGATTTTAGAACTCAGGGAAACCTTAGCATTCATCTACTTCTAATGCTAATTTTACATATGAGAAACTGACCATTTCTTAGGGAAAATACAGAGGCAAGTTTTGCTTGGAATTGAAAGTTAGACTAGATGACTTCTGAGGTTACATTCAATAAATTTTTTGAAACTGAGGCCCAAAGAAGTTAAGGAAATTGCCCAAGGTCACCTAGTTGATTGTGGGAAGGAGAGCCTAGAGTTGAACCCAGGTTTCTGGATTCCTTGTCCACTTTTGACTCTCTTCCTACTTAAAGATATTTGAAACTCAACACAGTGAGTTTATAGTCCTGGCATAGTCCTAGCATACACATACTTACCTTTGGATTATCTTTTAATTCCCAATGTGGTGAGTCACATAGTAAAATAACATTAGCATACTGAAATGCTGTATCAGGAACTAATTAAAAGGGAAAGAAAATCACTCAGATGAACTTCATGACTTCCTCTGAGTCTTTTGACAAACGTAACCTTGAATGCTGAACTGCTTTGAATGCACATTTTCTCATGACAGTACATTTGGTGGATAAAGCAGAGCTCCTCCTACATAAAGACTTCAGTTCTAAGGTCATATAAAATCCACTAAGTTAAAAAGCTGTTCAATGAGCAGATTTCAGTGATATTGCAGAAGAATTTGATTATAACTGGACACATTATTTACTTATAGTAAGTCTGGAACTTAAATTTGGGGGAGGGAGAGAGGGGATTAGAGGTAAATTGTTTTGAATAATTATTTGTTTCACTTTGTTCACCTCTTTTAAAATGGGTTCATAGATCTTTTTTGTGGCAAAAATTGTTTGACTTGACATAATATTAATTTGGGGAAATAATGTAATTTTTTGCATAAAGCTAATTAATAGGTGCTGGTTAATCAGTATAAATAACACTAGTGATTTTAATTTTTATTGTTGTTTTCTTATTAGCCTTTATTTTCTATACAAATCATACCTCTTAGAAGCAAGCCTGGTCCTTTAGAAATGGTAAGAATAGTTGAATTTTAGAGTTAAGAGGTTTTCTGAGATTGTTTTCTATGTGATTTTTTTTCTATAAGTGAGAATCTTCCACTTTGCCATAACTTTTCTCTCTTAAGCTCAGAAATAACCATAGAGCTCCTCTAAAATGAATGATTTAATTTACCTTTATATGATATTTTGATTTAATTTATGGAACATGCATACCTGTATATATGGTGATTTCATTTATTTGAATATTATAGTTACATATATAGTAGATTATTAAAATAAAAATGACAATTTTCACTGCTTTTGCTCTGAAATGAACTAACATTTTATACATTTGATGCTTGTTTTCCTTTGAAAGAATCCATAGTTAAGATTTAAATCTGACCATCACTTTTATACATTGCACTCATTTTGGATGCTTCCAGGTTAGCTTTCTTTCTTCAATATGTAAAAAGATATATAAAACCAGAACACGAATATAGGGCATTTATCAGCTGTTTTTGGTTAAAATTTTATTAATGTATAGAATTTTTAGAGCGTTCAAGACTTAACTGCATAGATTTATTATTATTAAGTAATAAACTAAGGACTAAGAGATCTGGGTTTTAGTTCTAGATCTTTTCCATATGGTCCTGTGACCTTAGGATAGACATCCTACCCCCTCTCCATCTTTATTTCTTCATCTGTAAAGTGAGCCAGATGTCCTGACTCTGCCTAATGTTGTGAAAGGCAGTAGAAATGTTAAAAATGATTATTTAAACAGTAGGATTAAACAAAGGAGAGACAGAACAACTGTTGGATTCTTCTTATTTTTTTTTAATGCTAAGATCTTACCTGTAAGTGAAAAGCTGCTTTCAGGGTATTTTTTTGAAAATCGGAGAAATATCACCTGTATTTTTCTGCAACTTGGAGGAGTGGGGGTGGGGTAGGTTGCTGGTTCCTTTTGATGTATTTTTCAGAGTGTCTTCAAAGAATTAATAGGAAGTGACTCCTGGATATGGGAGAAGCTGAAGGCAGCTAATAACAATTGGGTAATTATGGCCACTATGCTGCAGACATTTTATGTGAACTATCCCAGGGCTCCCCAACCTCTGGGCCATGGACCAGTACCGGTCTGCGGCCTGTTAGGAACCGGGCCGCACAGCAGGAGGTGAGCAGTGGGTGAGTGAGCAAAGCTTCGTCTGTATTTACAGCTGCTCCCCATAGCTTGCGTTACGGCCTGAGCTCCGCCTCCTATCAGCATTATGGTGAGTTGTATAATTATTTCATTATATATTACAATGTAATAATAATAGAAATAAAGTGCACAATAAATGTAATGCACTTGAATCATCCCCAAACCATCCCCCACTCCCCCCCCCCCCCCCCCCCCCCGCCCTCCCCAGTCCATGGAAAAATTGTCTTCCGGGAAACCGGTCCCTGGTGCCAAAAAGGTTAGGGACCACTGCACTATCCCATTTAATTATTTCCTAAGCCCCAAGTATTACTGCCTTCATTTTATAGATAAGAAAATTTAAGTGCAGAGAGCTGAAGTGTCTTCTTTAGATCTGTGTGGCTGCAGTGTCTGGGCTCTTTCCATTATTCCATGCTGCTCCAAGAGTCTCATGGGGCAATACTAAGAAGATTTGGAATTATGTCTTCCATTCTCTCTGTGGGATCAAGACTTATACTGGGGAGATGGATAACGTGGAGTCACAGAGTAGGTGGGCAGGTGCCTACATGATATGATTTGGGAAGCAGTTGACAGGCCTGCCCACAAGTATCATCTTCATTGGCTTGTCACATTCACTTTTCCTGAGATTTTACCACTAAAATGATTACTTTGCTTGTTTTGTTTTTCTTTGCCAGTGGGGAGGTTGTGAGGATTTTCAAATGCACATACTCCTAGGAGAGTTCATGTATTTAGCAGACAGTGTGAAATTGGAGAAAGAGCTCAGATTTAGGAGCCAGGAAGACCTGGAACTGAGTTCTGATGCCACCAAGTCCTAGCTTTTTAACTTGCATGTGATAACTAATCTCTCAGAGCTTCACTTTCTTCTTGAATAAAACAGAGATAATAATGTATATGCATAGGCCCTTATTATAATAATTATAATATATTAAATATCTGGTATGGGTAGTTGTAGTAGAGTGGGAAGAGCACTGGAATGGAAGTCAGGAGACTTGGTGCCCTGCCATATGCTTTCATTCATTTGCACAACATCAGTCACTAATACTATTTTTAAGCTGTGTAAATAACAAACCTGTACTTATCAAAGAAAGGCATGGAGAAGAAAGTATATCTTCCCTAGAACAGTGATAAATTCCATTTATGCAGATTTTCTTAAAATAGCCAGATGATCCTTCAATACATGATTTCAAAACACAGATGGATGTTGTAATTCAGTTTTCTCTGTTTCAAAGAACATGAATACACAGGGATTATAAATATTCAAAACATTAATGCAATTTACCATCATTTTCCTTTCCTCTATTTCCAGTACCAAATGGTAGCATAAATTCCCAAGCAGTGTCCTAAACCAGAAACATAGGAATCATCCTAGATTCCTTTCTCTCATTTATCTTCAACCATCATTTCATACCCACACACATCACAGATCTCCTTCTCTAAATACCCATTTTCAGATGGAAGATCATGATTTTGGTGTTTGATATTTTGCATTTGAGGTGTGTTTGAGACTTCTAAGTGAAAAATTTGAGAGAACAATTAGATATACAGGTCTGGAGCTCAGAACAGTAGCTTGAGTGAGAGATATATGTTTGAAAGTCATCGGCATATAGATAGTAATGGAAGCTGTGGGAGTGGATAAAATTACGTAGGGAGAACATAGAGTCAAAAGAGATGAGGGCTTCAAAGAACTTCATTTAATATTAGGATAAGTAAAGGGTGAACCTAAAAATGAAATGAAAAGTGTGGCCAGAGAGGTAGAAGGAAAACTGGGAAGCTGGTGTGAGAAAAACCAAGGGAACAGTGTTTCAAGAAGGATGGTGGTAAACAGGTGAATGCCACTTTAAGATTGGAATAAAAAATATTGATTGGATTTAGTAACATGGAGGCCATTAGTTATTTTAGTGGGACATGTTTCAGGAGAGTTATGGATTGGTGGTGGGATGAAGGAAGAAGCTAGAAGGGAATGGAGTGGTGAAGAGTGAGTGGGAGGTGTGAAAATAGCAAGTATAGACAACTCTTCCTAGAAATTTGGCTGTGAAGAAGATGGGAGTATTGGGGCAGTAGCTGGAGACAAATATATGGACAAGATAGTTTTTTTTTAAGTTTGGGGAGAGATGAGCATATTTAAATGCTAATGGATATATCCACCTGATATTTACATATGTATGTATACATACATCTCATGTATGTTGAAAATATATGAGAAGAAAAAATTAAATGGTAAGATTCCTGATAATGTGATCAGGGCTGGAATCCAAAACACACATGAGGAGTTTTACCTTAATAGGAAATATACTCCTTTATTACAGCAGTAGGGAAGGAAGAGAGGGTGTGGGGAAAATGTGGAATCAAGAAGATGAAGGAATTTCCATCTGATAGATTCAATTTTGTTTTTATTTATTTTTTAATTTTTAGTATAGTTGATTTACAATGTTGTGTTAGTTTCTGCTGTACAGCAAAGTGAATAAGTTATACATATATCCACTCTTTTTTAGATTCTTTTCCCATATAGGTAATTATAGAATATTGAGAAGAGTTCCCTGTGGTATACAGTAAGTCCTTATTCAATTTTGTTTTTAAAGAGACAAAGTCATGTGCTGAGATTGGGGAGAGGAGATGAGCGGATTGGAGATACTGGAAGAAGTTTTTAATTGTTGTCAAGAATGGAATAAAGCTGAACAGAGACATGTAATGTTTCTGAGTAGTACTGTGGGTTCATGTGAAATTGAATATTATAACTTTATCATGGAACTAATCTATTGTGGGACTTATTCCTTCAGCACCCACCTTCTCTGGTATAGGTACAGAGAAAACCTGAAAGTTGGATTCATTCAAGCTTGGGATTTTGTTAGGAAGTTATGATAAACAGGCAGAGGGACAGCTTTAGTTTGGGGGTATGGAAACTAATCTAGATTGAATAAAAAAGGGAAGAAAGCAAAGTCTGCCAGATGGATTTGGAAAAAACAGTCAAGTCTTTGCAAAGCTGAAAAATGATCACAGTGGCAGTACTTAAAACGTACGCTAGAATGAAAGGAGATTATGGGAAAATCACTTAACTTCTCTGGCTTGTTTTCTCATCTGTATATAAGCCATGGTGATAGACAGTGGAAGCCAAGTATGTTTTGTGTCTGTATAAATTTATGCATGTATCTCATTGCCTTTTGATAGTATCAAGAGAATCAGGAGGACCTAGGAATTTCTGAAGAGCATCCTGCCCACTTCTAAGGAATGAAGTAGGGTTGGAAGATAGGAAGTGGAATGAAACAGGGTTAGAGGGTAGGAGGTATGAGTCATTCTAACTCTCCCACTGATGCTCAGTCAAAGGAAGACAAAGCCATGCTTCTATAGGTGTGATTCTACTACAAGTAGTTCTCTTTTCTCTAGGTATGTTTGACTTTGCTCATCCAGCAGTGATTACTCTCTAACTATGGAATCAGCCATCTCCTTTATCTAGCACTTTTGCAGGAAGAACAGTGTACATTATTGGTGGAATTAGTACTGATTCATTGAGAGGAAACTTGAACTCCAGGGCATTTTGATAATAACCAAAGCATGTGGATGAGCTATCAACATCTGGAAAAGGTGAAGCAGCATAGGATTAAAATTATGTGAGTGCACCATCAGAGCATCATTCAGAAAACTGGCAGCAGCTCATGGTGGTGGGAAAAGTGCTGTGGTACCTGAGAGCAGCTCATATTAGCAGAATCTCCAGATGTCCAGAGAGAGTTCTCTAGCACTTATTTAGCACAGTAAGAACTTTGAAGGCCTCAAAGGGGATGTTGGAGTTTTATCACATTGTGTTTTGTCACTGTGAAAAGTTTCTACTTCAGCATTTGTGGTTATAGTATTTGCAAGTGGGGTGGTTCAGTATGATTTTTCCCCCCCAGGTATCTGGTTGGAGACTTTAGCCAAGGAAGTGCTACACAGCTTAAATGTAGCTGACTCAAAGCCTATGTAGAAAATGAGGGGTTGGACTGTATAAGCGCATACTTTGATTACCTGGAAATTTGGGCTTAAAAGATTATGAACTTTTAAAGGATTTTTAGGGAATTCCCTGGGGGTCCAGTGGTTAGGACGCAGCACTTCCATTGCCGTGGGCCTGGGTTCAATCCCTGGTCGGGGAACTAAGATCCTGCAAGCCATGTGGCGCAGCCAAAGAAAAGGACTTTTATACACAGTGCTAAATACGCCTCTAATTAGGTTGCAGGCTCTTCTTAAATAAGAAAGTGGTTTATTTTGCTCTCACATAACTATCTGGAGATAGCTAATCCAGGGCTGCATGAAGCTTTACTTCATGAGGTCAAAGGCCCTGGGCTATTCCAAACTTGTTCTGCCATGCCTAGGGTGTTTTCCTCATCTGCTTAATCAAAGATGGCTCACTACCAGGACCACATTCTAAGAAGCAGAGTGGAGAAAGGGGGAAAGGGAAAGGGGAGAGATGGTCTGTTCTCTTTAAAGGCATGACAGAGATTGGAGATAACACTTCTGTTTATACCTCTTAGGCAAGAACTTAATGTTGTCATGGTAGCCTTCATTTTGTATGCCCATGTGCCCAGCTAAAACATGGGGGTTTCATTACACTGAAGGAGAGGAGAATGAATATTAGGGGACAAGTAGTAATCTCAGCCACACTGCCTCCAGAAAAGATTCTATCAATTCACATTTCTGCCAGTAGCCCAAGGAAAGCTCACACACTATAGTAACCATTTTGTTTATTAATTTTGCTTATATTATAAATTATTTAACTGTAAGTTTATATAATTTAATTTTTAAAAACTTTATTTTTTTAGAGCATTTTTAGGTTCACAGCAAAACTAAGAGGAAGGTACAGAGATTTTCCATATACCTCCTGCCCCCACACATGTATAGCCTCTCCCATTATCAGCATCCCGCACCAGAGTGGTACGTTTGTTACAAGTGATGAGCCTACACTGACACATCATAATCACCCAAAGTCCATAGTTTACATTAGGGTTCATTCTTAGTGTTGTATAGTCTATGGGTTTGGGCAAATGTATAATGACATGTATCCATGATTATAATATCATACAGAGTATTTTCACTGCCCTAAAAATCCTCTGTGTTCTGCCTAGTCATCCCTCCCCCTCACTTCAACCCCTGGAAACCACTGATCTTTTTGCTGTCTCCGTAGTTTTGCCTTTTCCAGAATGTCGTGTAGTTGGAATCATCACTTATATTGCCTTTTCAGATTGGCTTCTTTTACTTAGTAATAAGAACTTAAGGTTCCTCCAAGCCTTTTCATGGCTTGATTTCTTTTTAGTAGAGTAATATACCATTGTCTGGATGTACCACAGTTTATTTATCCATTCACCTACTGAGGGACATCTTGGTTGCTTCCAAGTTTTTGCAATTATGAATAAAGCTGCGATAAATATTTGTGTGCAGGTTTTTGTGTGCACATAAATTTTAAACTCCTTTGGGTAAATAACCAAGGAGCATGATTGCTGGATCATATGGTAAGAGTATGTTTAGTTTTGTAAATCACCAAACTATCTTCCAAAGTGGCTGCACCATTTTGCATTCCTACCAGCAAAGAATGAGAGTGCCTGTTGCTCAGCATCCTTGCCATCATTTGTTGTTGTTGTCAGTGCCCTGGATTTTGGCCATTCTGACAAGTGTGTAGTGAGTTACTGTGGGGTTTTGTTGTTGTTGTTTTTTGGTTTCTGGTTTCTTTGGCTCTCCTTCCATAAACTTGATGGCAGGGAACTCTGTGTCTTGCTTGCTTTCATATCTGCAGCCTTGAGTGCAAAATGGATGCTCAGGAAATGTCTGTGAAATGAAGATCTGGATAGATGCCTATGATCGTATCAGCACCAATACAGCAATCAAAGGCACAGGCCATAAAAATAGAAACTGAGGTTCTATTTTGATGAGAAGCCCCTAAAGTCATTTAAGAAACATTGTCTAACCCAACCTCGAAAGCAGCTATCAAAAAAAGTGAGAAAGTAGGTGAGTAGGCAGACCTACCACTTAAAATTATTAGTGGATTCAGAGCTTTCAAGCAGATGATTATAAAGAACCAGTTCTCTTAAAGCAGGAAATTCATTTTTATGAAGGGCAATCAGTCCAGTGAAAAACAATAAAGCTCTGCCGACATACAAGTAAAAAATAACCTTTTTATCATAAGTACTTTAAAAAAGTAAACTCACAAAGTTACAAAACTGGTCTAATCTTCAAGTAATGCATGGAAAATATTCTGAAGCCAAACAACTAATGAAAATGTATTGAGGGACTTCCACTGGTGGTGCAGTGGTTAAGAATCCCCCTGCCAATGCAGGGGACATGGGTTCAAGCCCTGGTCTGGGAAAATCCCACATGCTGCGGAGCAACTAAGCCCGTGTGCCACAACTACTGAGGCTGCGCTGTAGAGCCCGCGAGCCACAACTACTGAAGCCCATGCACCTAGAGCCTGTGCTCCGCAACAAGAGAAGCCACCACAATGAGAAGCCCGCGCACTGCAACAAAGAGTAGCCCCCGCTTGCCGCAACTAGAGAAAGCCTGCATGCAGCAACGAAGGCCCAATGCAGGCAAAAATAAATAAAATAAATAAATAAATAAATAAATAAATAGATTTATTTAAAAAAAAAAGAAAAGAAAAGAAAATGTATTGAGAAGAGAGAATGCTCCAGTATATTTAAAATAAGGACAGCCAGGAATCCAAAAATATATTTATTTCCACTTAATGGAAAAGAGAAAACATCAGTAAGAAAGAGGAAAAGAGGGAGAAAATGGAAAAAGAAAAATATAAGGAAAGAAGATGAGGGGCGTGTGGGAGAAGAAGCAAACAGCAAGAGCCTGAATGATGAAATAGGATCATCCATGCTCTGAATCTCAAATAGGCTGCCAATCTAAGCCAGAATACAAATCCTCTTGCCTAGAGATATGCACTTATTGGAGCCCTTTGGGAGTATGGACAGTTATATTATTTGATCCCTCAGTTTCAGAGTTTTCAAAATACAATAAAGGCTTTATGTTCCCTAGAACAAGAATTTCTGATATCCCTTGATTCTGATTTTCAATCATGTTTCTAGACCAATAGCCAAGTTTTTAAAGTGCCCTATAAAAATATAGTTAAAGTTGTTTCTGATTACTTTTGCTGCAGAAGACAAATTTAGAAGAAAAACAATGAAATCTCAGATTGCACATAGATGGAAAGTAAAGATGTTCTACAGTCTGGAGAAATTGCAGGCTTTTAAAAATAATATTTCATTGGAAATGTGACAAGTTGGAGATACCTTTGTAAAACAATTTGAGCAGATGGAAAGTATTTGTTAAAGTAATCACTGGTGAAACTAAACTTTGATAGTTTCTAATTGTCTCAGAAAAATGTTCTACCTTGGTATGGTGCCCTTTGATAAGTACAATCCTAAAATACTCTGGCCTGCATCCCTCAAAGAAGAACACTCACTGTTACTAAACAGGTACGACAAAAATCTAAGTAACAACAGGATCAAACCTTTATGTGAGATGTTCTCCATTCCTGTTTTCAAGAGGGAAGAAATGAGTGACTTCCTCCTAGCAAGAGAACCTTATGTCCCTTCATTGCAAACTACTCAAGAGAGTTATCCATACTCATTGTCTCCCTCCCATTCTTTCCTGAACCCACTTTAATCTGAGTTTTGCTCCAGACATTCCACTTATTTCCTTATCAATGTCGCCAACTATCTTCAGTTTGCCAAATTTGTTAGACCATTCTCAGGCCTTATCTTACTTGTCCTATTGGTAGCTTTTGACATTGTCTATCACTTTATCCTTGAAACATTTTCCATACTTGGTTTCTGGGACACCACAAACTCTGGGTTTTCTTCTCACCTCCTTGGCCTCTCCTTAGTGTCCTTTGTTGATACCTCCTCATTTCTTTGGCCTCAATATATTGGAGGGTCCCAGATCTCAGTCCTTGGTCCTCTTCTCTTTATCTTATCTACACTATACTCTAGGTGACTTTAATTAATCCTATGGCTTTAAATACTACCTATATACTGATGACTCTCAAAAATATATCCATAGCTCTGGTCTTTCCCCTAATCTCCAGAGTCAACTATCCAACTGCCTACTCATCTTCTCCTCTTGGATGTTAGTTAGGCAGCTCAAACCGAAACATATAAAGCTGAACTCTTGTCCATCATCCCCAAGCCCCATAAACAATTATTCAGTTGCCCATGACAAAAATACAGGCATCATCCTCTGGTACTCCACACTCAATCCATCAGTAAAATCCTATCAGCATCTCCACTGCTGTCAAGTTGGTCCAACTTACCATCAACTCTAGCCTGGATTATTGCTTCTATCCTTCCCTTCCATACAGAGTAGCCTTTTCAAATGTAAGTTACATCATGTTATTCTACTCACAGCTATCCAATTGCTTCTCATTTTACTAAAAATAAATAGGAAATCCAGTACCATTGCCCACAGTCGGCCTATCTTTGTGAGATCATCTAACCTTTTCTGTTTCTTATCCTACCGTTGTTGCTATTCCTAGAACTATTAAGCTGATTCCCTCCCCAGGGCTTTTGAATGTGCTATTCCTTCTACCTGCAAGTTTCTTTCCCTGTATCTTCATCTGGTTCATTCCCTCACTTCATTGAGGTCCTTAATGTTACTTTTTCAGAGAGGCATTCCCTGACCACCCTATCTAAAATGAACTCTCATTACTCTCTTTCATATTATCCTGCTTTATTTCTTTTTGTGAAACTTATAAGTATCTGATATTGTCTGTCTGTCTGTCTGTCTGTTTATTGTCTGTCTCCCACTCCAGAAAGTTAGTTCCAAGAAAGCAGGTTCTTTGTTTTGTCCACTGCTGTACCTCCAGTGGCTGGAACAGTGCCTGGCATGTAGTAGGCTTCCAGAAATAATCGTTGAATAATGAATACATGATAGAAATATTTATGTGTTTTTGTTAACATTCTTTTCCATAACTGATGGCAGTATATGTTACACAATACCATATTTTCATGTATTTACAGTTTATATCTTATGTACATGCAAGAGCATACTGGTAGAATAACATTGAAACAATATAAAATCTGCTATTGTACATTTTCTATTCTGTTTTTACTTAGTATGGAGAGGGTGGGTCACACTCTATTACTGACTTCTAAAGTTGTTATTCTAAAGTCATTACTTGAAGTGAATGTTTTGGGTACACAGTGTTTGCTTGCTAATAATTATTTGGGAGCATCTGGGAGTGAGGAGAAGTGTGTTGAACAAACAAAAGAGATTGTTTTGCTAGTTCCAGAGCAGTGGTGCCTTTCAAGAAACTGCATTGCTCTTCAGCTGTGACTTCATTTGAATAGAACTTAAGGTGTATTTAATAATAAGAATCTGACCTATTTTAAGAAAGCGATGACCTGGTAGATTTTTTTAAAACGGTTGTAAAAGCCTGTTGTTGGTTTATTTGGATGGAATTGTAAGCTAAAAAGCTCTGATCTGCCCAGTTTAGGGACAGATTCTGAAATGTGTAAACTGCTTCATGAAGGAACACTATAAACCTGTCAGTTGCTGTGGTAGCTCAAAACTGAATTCTGTAGCTTTGACAGTGCTTCAGGAAACTTGTCAGCTGGATGAACTCAGGATGTCATACAGGAAACCATCTACAAAAAGGATTTGGGAATAAAATGACTACTTATGTTTTACAGGATTTATTGAACATATTTCATAAATATCAAGAAACAATATTAGTATGTAATGTTGGCAGGGACACAAATATAATCATGTTATATATAACTGGATGTTAAAGTGGTATTTGTTAAAAAGAGATCCTACCTGTACTTCATTCGTCTGCAGTGATTTTCATCATTCGGCATGTGCCTAACTTCTTTGTGTATTTTTGTGGGAAATGACAGTTGACTAGGGGCAAGCATGATGAATCTGTCTGATTCAAAGTCCTTTTATGTTTGAAAGTACACAAAGTCATCTTCAGCATTCTTTATAAACTACTCCACTGCGTGAAATATTATGTGCTAGTTATTATCTAACTTAGATTTGACTCACCAACAGTTCATAGACTGATTGTACTATTATTGAGCTATGTATTGATCTTAAAATGTTGTCAGGCCTCAGGATCTGTCCCGTTCCAGAGGTGCTGATTTTGATGCTGAGTCATGGCTGTACTCCAGGAACTATGAATAGACATTTGTACATGTTGGATGGTCTCCTTGAAATGAGACAAGTTATTCAGGAAGCCGGTGCTTTTGAGTCACATCCTGAAAACATGGATGGATACACACCAGATTAACTGATAAAACAGAAAGATATCCCAGGGATAACTCATAGGAGAGGAAATTGAGTTTCACTAAAGTGAGATATGTTAATAGGAGCATAGTCTTTAGAATTAGATATACACATATTTTTTGCTTAAGTTGTATGACCTCGCATAATTTACTTAACCTTTCTGAGCCTCAAACAACTCATTTATAATACAGTATTGCGATAATAATAATTGTAACTATCAACGACTTAAATGAGCTAATCCATATCAAACATCTGGCACAGAGCTTGACACCTGGTAAGATAAACCATAGTCCCTATTATTATCATTTTCTAAATCCCCTGCCAAAGTTGGTGCTAGAGCCCAGATCTCCTAGTCAATGCCTTCTCATGTAAGATCATATAAATTTGTCATTTCTCTCCCAGACAACATTTAAGCCTTTGCAATCACCCTGAGGCAGGGAAGACAGGGTGGGGCCCAAGGACATCCTCCTTATGTATACGCATTAGGCACAAGGCAAAGCCACCTCCTTGTTTTGCATTTAATGAGGCCGTGACGCAAGTCAGAATGGCATCTAAAACAGAAACTTTGTAGCATCTGATCAAGAAACTCTGAACATGAAAACAGTGGAGCATGCGCAAATAAAAATGCACAGGAAAAAAAAAATGCACAGGTTGCTGATGAGCCTGTACAACCTTCCAGGTGTGGCGCTCAACTAGTAAGGGAAAATATAAGGGCAAACAGCTCTTAGAACGCATGTACAGTGGCTTCAGGAGGCAAGTGTGCCGGAAGCTGATGCAACCTGGTGCAACCCAGGCCACACCTAAACCTTCCCCTCGAGTATTCTGCTCCTAATCAAAAAGACCCCCACCCATTCAAAGGACTAAAAATAAGATGAAAAGGGGGATCAACAAGCCTGTGGGCACTCCTCACTCGTGAGGACGCACTTAGCTGGCACTCTTAGCTTCTGCCCTAAATAAACTGCTTCTTTGTTCTCTTTGCTCCTCAGCCTCAGTGTGTGTGTGTGTGTTTATTTTTCCTTGGTGTCTTGTGTTCCTTGCCCAGACTCTTTTGGACAAGTTGAACAAGAGCCTGGACTTTTGATAAAGCTTTTCCAGCATCAACCCTACTTTTCCATTTCTCTCTCTTCAAGCATTACTTCTCTTCTATTTTCCCATTTTCTTTTTCTCTTATCCCTATTCTAATTGCTTTGGATGATATTTTTAGATATTTTAAATAATACAGAAAGTATCAAATTTCATAACTTTTTTTTTTTCTAAACAACGGCAACAGAAATAACATGGCCATACTTCCTTTAGGAGGTTTTCTTAGAAGCCACTTTAGTGACATTGCAAAACCCCATTCATCATTTTATAATAGATAATTATTTGTCTTTGTAACTTGGTCACTGCCTTTACAAACAAAACAAGAACCTGTGGCTATTTCAGATACTTTGGAAGGATCTTTTTTTTTCTTTGTCAAGGCAGAGAAGGAACTTTTCTACAAAACCGTATTATGTAAGTGACTGCATTATTAGCTTTACAACATATTTCTGTTCCTTATTTCTGTTACCTTTCCTTTCAGTGTGGATTGTACCAGCAGTGGAGTCTTGTTCAAGTCACATCACCTCTCTAAGCCCCAATTTTACTGATTGTAAATATGTGATACCAACATTTCATACCTGCAGATTTGTTAAAATAATTCAATAAATTCTTGGTAAACTATAAAAAGCTAAACAAATGCAATAGATTATTATTACTAAGACAAAGACCAGTAAAGGCAGCTACTGGATCAACAAGGGTGGTAGAAGTTAGAGGTTAATAATAAGTACCTACTTATCAACTGTGCACAAGTCAAGTTTGCTGAATTAGTAGGAGCAGATGTGTAGTTTGGAGCAAGCTGTTTTCAAGTTTTTTCATAGTAACAAGGTGCTCAGAAGCAAACCCCTTGCAAGTATATAGAGCAATTTACTATTCTCTTTCACTTTTACATACATTATTTCATTTAATCTTAAAACTGCCAGGCTGGTGTCATTACCTCTATTTTATAGAAGAAAACTGAGTTATAATTTGCTTCCAAACACATTAGTGGTTGAGGCAGGGCTGAAATCCAGGTTGATATTTACACTATTGTGCCTGTATACAAGCTCCTCATCTATATATCTATTGGCTTATTCAAAGATTACTTAGTCCTGTCAGCTTTTGCAACACTGTGCTGTGAGTCTAAGTTTGCTTTGGATGGCTTTTAGCCCTACCCGTAACCTCCCCTGTCTTGTGACTTACAGAATCTGTATCCTGGCCCACTGGCTGTTTCAGGAATACCAATCTATTTTTTTTCAGTGTGCTTGATTATCAGACAGGAAGGGAAGTGTTAGAGTTTCAGTAACTGTCTCTCAGTTGGAGAGGGGAAGAAAAGAGGGGCTGTGATAATTGCCTATGATAATCCATTTCTTGAGAAACTGTATTATTGGTAAGTACCTGTAGTTTCTGCAATAATGCAAGGATTATCCCAGCCAACTCTTAGAATGAAGGGATTATGTAGCATGGCTTTGAAGAGGTGGGGAAGTGAGGCTGAAACCAGGAAATAACTTTAGGCCTGCCATTCCAAAGGAGATTCTTAGTGGGAAACTGTCTAAGTAACAGTGTTGTGGGAAACTGAGTGGGTAGAAACAGGAAGCTGTCCTCCACAAGGGTTACACTTGTGTAGTGGTTATCAAGGGTTCTGATACTAGGCTGTCTGGGTTCAGATCCAAGCTTCACCATTTATAGCCTGTGGTAACTTGCAGGGAGTTGTTCAATTTCTCCTTGTCTCAGTTTCTGGTCTTTAAAATGGGAATAAAAATAGTACATACATCCAAGGCTGACCGAGTATTATATGAGATTATGCACGTAAAGGGTTTAGCACAGGCTAGTGCCTGGGATGCTGGGAAGGGTAAATAAATAGTAGGAGGTATTATTTTCATTATTACAGATGTTATGATTCATCACTTGTACCTTGTGTCTTAGACAAGATTCAGCTGGGATAGTATTTGGTAAAAAAAAAAAAAGTGCACAATGAAAGATTATTGAATTATTACTCTGCTAAAAATGTCATGATGATAAAACTATGTGGTGGGGTTGATGGTATGGGCGGTGACAATAGGTTGAGGAAGGTTCGCAGGGAGCCTTCTGGTAACATAGGTTCAGGACAGACTCCTTATAACAAGAAAGTTCATTTGCTAGTCAGTGGAAAGCACTTAAGAGAGCTGGTTTTCAGTCCTAGCTCTGCCCCCAATAAGTTGTGTGAGCTAGGATAACTCACTTTCCTCTCTGGGTATTTCCTCATTTTTTAAAATAAAATGACCAGATGAGTGGTTGTTAACTGTGGACTGGGGGTGGGGAGTATATCAGAAAATGTTTCAAATTTTGTATCTCTGCATTTCCATCCCCCATCTTCCCTTTGTCTTCAGATCCCTTCCCCTCTTGTGAAAAACTCTGTCCTCTGGTAACCATATAGTGTACAAAATACCTCATTGCACTAGTGACAGTCCTGTAACCCACAAGCCAAGGAAAGAATTGTCTTCATGTTCATTTGGGTAAGAAAGTCTAGGTGGGACACTAAGGTTGATTCAGGAATTCCTTTGGTGGATTTCTAGATAAGTGATTCAGGAAGCCAGCTATCCCATTTCCTACCTTTGCTTAATGTATTTGGCTAATCCAGGAAGTGCTATTTGATAGCCTGAATCAAATTTCAGTAGCCTATAAATAGAATAGAAGCAAAGTATTTTTAACTCTTAGCATTTATGCTGTACATGACACAGGGCTATGAAATATTTAAGGACAGATTGATAGGGGAGAGAGAACTTTAAGATCTCTCTGAGAGGGACTTCCCTGGTGGTCCAGTGGTTAAGAATCCTCCTTCCAATGCAGAGGACGTGGGTTCCATCCCTGGTCGGGGAACTAAGATCCCACATGCCCACTAAGCCCACGTGCCACAACTACTGAGTTCGCAGGCCACAACTAGAGAGAAGCCGCGTGCTGCAACAAGGAGCCCGCGTGCTGCAACTAAGACCCGATGCAGCCAAAATTAAAATAAAATAGTTATTAAAAAAAAAAATCTCTCTGAGAGCATTTTAAGGGAAGCCTGATTGTCTTAGTCTTTATAGGTAATATGAAAGGATTTCTCTTTGTCAGACCTATTGCCTTGGATCCAAAAGTAACCCGTCTGTTCGCCTCAATCTGTAAAAGCAGCTCTATGGCAGAAATATGGCTTTCTGTTGACGAAACCTACTTACTATTTACAGATGCCTTAGAAGGCAGCAGTGGGCTGGTGGTGGGGAGGGAGGAATTGAGGAGAGAGATTCACTGGACCTCAGTAAGAGAAATGGCATCCCCTTATGAGTTTATGAGGCATAGAAAAAGAAACAGCATCGTGTTGATTCAGCCTGGCTAGCTAATTGAAGGAAGACTTAAATGCTGGAGTCTCAGAGGAAAAGCTTTCATAATCCTGAGTCAAATGTGTGGGATCCAGCATAGTAAGGTGGAAGTGCACTAGACTGGGAATCTCATCTCTTCTACTTCCAGCTCTGTTACTAACTTGCTGTGTAATCTTGGGTAAGTCTGAGTTTTACTTCCCAATATATGAAGGAGGATTGGACTAGCATTGCCTCCAATATACTTGCTGGCTGTAACAGTTTGATCCCAAGGTTCCATTATGTAATAATCGAAGCCTACCAACATGAGAACATTACAAATGGACCAGGTAAGATGAAGAGGGTGGAGCAGGGAGAGAGGGTCTGTTCTGCTTAATTAATTTATGTAGGAGAAAAGAAAGGTAATCCCTGACTGTTGGGGTAAGTGACCTTTAATCCTTAACTTCCTGTGAAATTGTTGGTTTTAGGAATATAGACTCAAAGAGAAGTGTAGAACTGCAAGTAGTGATGTTTCATTGAAAGGAGAGTATTTTTTGATTGAATGAATATGTGGAGACATGAATCCTTTTAGTTTCAATCATAAACTATTAGTTTAGTTTCAATCATAAACTATTATTCTTCAATAATAAAAAGATGAATAAATTGTATTCTGTGACAGTGAAGTGCTCTTTTAAGAAAGAGGTGGTAAATTCAGATTTGTCCTTACTGTATGTGGTGTGAAAATGGTTTGGAGGCAGGAAAAACTGGATAAGGAGACCCCTGATGATGAGATCCTCAATTTAGGAAGGGGAAATTGGATGGGAGAGGGAGGAGTTGAGGAAAACTCTCAGGTTTCTGCTTTGGGCAACTGGGAGGATGATGGTGCCATTTACTGATATAGGAAATAACAGGGAAGAGTAGAACAGATAGGAGAGTAGAAGATGATGATTTTAATATTTATGAAGAAATGAAGCAAAGTTCTGAGTTATCTGAGGCTTTGGTGTAGATTCTGAGCTTTGTCATTATTCAGATAACTTTCAAATCCTGGTCATAGTATATGATGTGTAGAAAAGTGTGTGTGTGTGTGTGTGTGTGTGTGTGTGTGTGTGTGTGTGTGTGGCGGGGGTGGGGGTTGAAGGGATATGTTTGTTTGTTTTGCTTTTTTTTTTTGCTCTCATAAGAAGAATGAGACTAAAATCCTCCTTTCCAATTATTTTGGTTCCAAACTTGATTTTTTTTCTGTTTAAATGGTTCAAAGGGGCACAGTTTTCACAAGTCTTGATAGAAAGCACACAGAGAGTTCCCAAATGTATTTTTAGTCACATTTAGTCCTTTGTGAGGTATGATAAAGTTAAACTGCTATATTTTTCCTTCCTAGAGTAGAAATTTGAAGGTATTAAATCTTGGAGAAATGGCTTTCATTCATTTGGATATCAGATGCCTGTATACCCTTCTTCTTTGCACAGCATTTGGCTCTACTTTGTCTTCAAATGCTGAGATAAAAGGTAAACCAAGAATGGAGTAGTTTTAAAATTAGGGATATTAACTGCCTTTTCAACCTACCCTATGAAAAGTGCATAACAAGTAGATGGCTTGTTATTGGAAATATTTCAGGGAGTCCATACACAAAAGATATGTTCTTACTAGTCAGCCTCATGTATAAGGTAACTGATGATAATAAACATTTTGTGGGATAAAAGCCAAACTAAAAGACACTTTCCATACCTTTCTGTGTAGTCTTTTCTAACAAAGAAGTTAATTATCCGAAACCTCATTGCCTGGTACCCAACTAACTGAAAACTTTCCTTTATTACTATCCTTAACTTTTAAGACAATTAGATAAATTTTAAAAATAAAGAGATTTAAAATAAAATTTTAAAATAATTACAGAATTATTAAATCATGTCTACTGAACTTTTCATTGCAGAAGGTAATTAGAACAATGCATTTAACAAAGATTTCTAATCATAAAAGTTGAAACAATAGTATTGTCATTTCATCCTCAATAGAAACCTTCTTTATTTGTTCATGCAGGTCCCATTTCAAATCATTATTTGTGCCACCGTTTCTTTCTGTTGATTCTTTTCCTCACCTCAACAAGTAATATGAAGTGAAGTATTAAAATGAACAACAGGGCAGAAATGAGAGGAAATTGTTAGCAGAAAGGCAACATGAGGACAGTACTATAGTACTAGATTTGCTAGTAGGTTTAGTAAGTTTATAGAATAATTTGTTTGTTTTTATTGCTTTTTAAATCACCAGATGAGGGAGCCATTGCCTCCCACTGCCCCCACCCCCTCAAAATAAAACAGGCTGTTTCCTGTCACTCTACTCAGCTGCCTGCCACTTTTTCTTGAGCCCTTCCAAAGAGTGGCTCTGGTTTGCCATGTTCTACAAATACCTCTGAACTTCAGTTGACTAGAGGATTCAATTATCCTGAATGGACCAACAAGATCTGCCTGTTCTCCTAATTCTTAAGGCGCTTAGCCATAGTAGTCATATTTTATATTTTCTATCCCTTTTTTCGTGTGGGCCATGATGTTATTTACATATGGTAAGCACAGGATTAATACTGACTGATTCTTGCTATGAGAGAGATTTAGGTAATAAAGTGTTCCCATCCTAGACTAAATTCTTGTCTATATGACCACAGAGATAACTCCATGTTGAATTTCTTATTTCCATGAAAACTTATTACCTAGCTTGGCTAAGTCACATTTTACATATGCAATTCCTTAAAGAAGGGACAACTATGTAGCAGTAACCTAGATTTTTAAAAACAGCTTTATTGAGATACAATTTAAAGGATATAAAACTTACCCTTTTAAAGTATACTGGGCAGTGGTTTTTAGTATATTCACAAAGTTGTGTAACAGCCACAACTATCAAATTCCAGAATAGTTACATTACCACCAAAAGAAACCCCAAATCCATTCAGTAGTCACATCTCATTCTCCCCTCCCTCCAGCCCCCGGCAACCACTAATCGATTTTCTGTCCCTATGGATTTGTCTATTCTGATATTTCACATAAATGGAATCATACAATATGTGGTCTTTTGTGGCTGGCTTCTTTCACTTAGCTTAATGTTTTCAAGGTTCATTCATGTTGTAGCATGTATCAGTATTTCATTCTTTCTTATGGCTGGATAATATTCCATTGTATGGATATATCACAGTTTATCCATTCATCAGTTGATGGACATATGGAAGTAATCTAGATTTAGCAATCTTTGTCATAAGATACAGGATAAAAATTAAAATATCTTATTGATTTTTTTCAGTTAATCCTCCTCAGGATTTTGAAATAGTGGATCCTGGATATTTAGGCTATCTCTATTTGCAGTGGCAACCTCCACTGTCTCTGGATAACTTTAAGGAATGCACAGTAGAATATGAATTAAAGTATCGAAACATTGGTAGTGCAAGCTGGAAGGTAAGTAAAGCATGCACTTAAGATATTGGAATGATTATTAGTTTTCTTGTGATTCCTGATGTCAGTGTCTACTTTTATTCCTGTATCTCAATAGCTATTATTAAGATATAAGCTGCATGCTAATGAGAACCTACTGTATAGCACAGGGAACTCTAACTCGCTGCTCTGTGGTGACCTAAATGGGAAGGAAATCCAGAAAAGAGGCGGGTATACGTATACAGCTGAGTCACTTTGCTGTACAGCAGAAACTGACACAGCAGTGTAAAGCAACTATACTCCAATAAAAAAAAAAAAAAGAATATTCTTCACAGTTTCACCACATTTTCCTCCTGAATTATCTAGGCATAAAATGGCAATTCTTTTATTTGTATTGGAAAAGAGTGGACATTTCAGTTATTTCTGAAATAGTAATTACAATGTCCATTGCATTAAATCAGCTTTTGATTGATTTATGACTCATTAAAGTATTGTATCATGGAATAAAAGTTCTTAAGAAAAAAAAAATAATAAGCTGCATGCCTGCTGCTATCTCCTGTGCATCCTGCAACATCTGTTTTCACCCCACCCAGTATTAAGTCTACCATTGGAAATACAGGAAAAAAGAAAACTTGGTCCCATAGAATATGGACTTGAAGAGTACTTACACATTTTACCATATTTCAAAGTTACTTATATACCTGTATATGGGTCTTATATATGCTACTGGGCTATGTGAGCTTTTGCTCTGTAGGAATCAAGCCTTATTTATCTTTGTACTCTCCCTACAGAACACAGCATGGTTCTGTGCATATATTGTATTAAGTGCTCAGTGAAGGTTTACTGAATTAACTATTTACCTAGTCAACAAGCATGTTTATTCAAAGATTTTGGTTGTACAAGGCATTCTGTTACCTTCCTAATTCAGCTAGGTAGTTTCAAGGGACAATTCAAATCAAACATTCATTGTGCAACTTTTTTCTCCAAGCACTCCACTAGCTAGGTATCGGTAATAGAAGGATAAATGATACATGATTTTAGTCCTTCAGGAGGTCACACTTTGTCTGGCTTTCTTCAGTTACCTCCAAGATTTTATATGATTCCTGAAGAGTTCATATGATATTTGAAATGTGATAAATTGTCATATAATAGGCATATGGTACATGGAAATTCTCTCTCAATTTCAACTTGACGGTTATAGCTCAAAAGTTCCTCCCATAGAGCCTTTTTTGTCTTCCAGAATTTTTTTAAATGAGATGCTAAGATTCAAATGATCTCATCAAATGATATACTATGCAGAAGTGAACTCTGCCAGATATATATCTGGGACATTTTATCAGATAATCATCAGGAATTTCTTAGATATTGGGAACTCTCCAGGGTGTTAATGACTTTTTAGCCTTATTAATGTGGCTCATGATACCATTATTGTTTTAAGCTTAACTTTGTCTCATCTTTTTATCAAACAGACCATCATTACTAAGAATCTACATTACAAAGATGGGTTTGATCTTAACAAAGGTGTTGAAGCAAAGATACACACACTTCTGCTAGGGCAATGCACAAATGGATCAGAAGTTCAAAGTTCATGGTCAGAAGCTACTTACTGGATATCACCACAAGGTTAAAACAAAGCTCTCTTTTCATATTTAATACTTTCAGAACAATCTATATGGGAAGTAAGTCCCTTAACCTTTATACATCAGATTACATATACAATTGAGAATGTGGCACAAAAGAGGATCCTTCTTAGGAGTGGGTGACTGGCCTTTTTGAATTCTTTAAATCAGCAAACACATGTGGCAAAACCTACATCTTATTAGGTTAATATAGTTCCCAGTTTGGGGCTCATATTAGTAAATATGCATGTGACTATTTATGCAACTGCTCAGAGCATCCTAGAATTATTAATTTAGTACTTTTGCATATGCTTACACTAGTAGCAGTAAATAAGCCCTCAAAAGTTTTTGATTTTTCATGTCCCACTTACAGTGAAGTGATTTGCAACAACTTCCTTTTGGAATATTCCTGATTATGTTGATTGCTAAATCAAGTGGAGAGGTCAAAGGAAATGAAATAAAATTGCATAGTTATTTCCCATATGATTCATCGTCATGTCTTTCAAGCATTCACAGTTTTTTCATTTCTTAGGAAATCTGGAAACTAAAATTCAGGATATGGATTGTGTATATTACAACTGGCAACATTTACTTTGCTTTTGGAAACCTGGCATGTGTGTCCATTCTGATACCAATTACAACTTGTTTTATTGGTAAGTATTTTTATAATAAGAATTCCATATTAGGAAGATATCTATCAAAATTAATTCACAGTATGAGTAACTGTATTTTCATTAAATTAAATTCATTATATCTTTTCAGAGTTGTATTTATGATGAAGTTTATTTACAATTATTTGGGATTTTCAATGGGAGTAAGTAGGTTTAGGCTGTAGCTACTAGAAGGCACTCTATGGGCGATAATAAGGAATGTAGTCGTTGTTTCTGTACTGGATTAAATATTTTGTATCTTTTAGATAGATGGAGTTATAACCTAAAAAGTTTTGGCATATTTCATATTCTTGCCTTTTGATCCTTTTTCTGACTTCCCTACGTTTGTTAACTGTCACTAAGGCTTTTAAACTTACAACCATCTTGAATCTTCCATCTCCTTCATTCCTTAATTTTTTCATGGTAACATTAATCACCATAATCAACAATGACACTGCTTTGCAAGGTCTCACATCTGTTCTTTACTTCCCATTTCTACTGTAAGAACTCTTCTTCAGGCTTACCTCGTTCCACACCTGGATGATTGCCATAGCCTCCCAAATGATGGTCTCTCTGCTTCTAGTCTCTCCCCTTCCTATTCATTCTGCACACTGTAGCCAGATTTATCTTCCTATTCTTCTATTTTCATATGCCATTCTTTTGCTCAAAAACCTGCCGTGGCTACTCATTGCCTCCAGGATAAAGTCTAGGCCATTCAAGTCTCTGCCTCACTGCATCACTGCCTTTCCAACATTACCGTCTACTACCACCAATGTGAATGTTCTGCTCCATTTAGACTCATCTCTACATATTTTTCTATCCATGTTATGATTGATCTTTTATGCCTTTGTGTGCATTGGTACCTAGAATACCATCTGACTCTCTCTTTCACTAACCCTTATCCATCCTTCAAGACCCATCTGGTATTCAATTTCATTAACCCTTTACTGCTCACATTAGCTTCTGTTCAGTTTTCCTCTGAACTATTACTTATTATAGTTCTTAACTACTTATTGTCCAGGTGACCTTTAAATTTTTTGTCTCCTTCCTTTCTTAAATTTTTAAGAGATTGGTGGGCACAAACTATTTCTGATACTTCTCTTGACTGTCTCTGCTGTGCTATGCCCATAGTAGATTATCGCTAAATATTCATTAAATGAATGAACCAAATGATGATAATAACATCGGTAAGTTGATAGACAAGTATCAGAACTTATGCATTTTTAAATAACAGAAAAAACAAGAGAGGACAAAGCATTACTCTTTGTGAGTCTCAGACACAAATTATCATGGTGTTTTTCTTTAGAAAATTACAATGTATAAGCAATAAGGTATAAGCTATTAACAATCTCCTGAGTACTGGGTTCTAATCCATATTATGGCCTCACTTAACTTAGTGGTCTCGGGCAAACAATTTCTTGTTTTGGGGTCTCAGTTTCCTCATCTGGAATTGGATGGGTCAATTTCTAAGTTCTAATTTATTTGTTAATTAAATAAATTCAATAAATATTAAGCAATTATTAAATGCCAGGCATTGTTCTAGATAAAAGGAAGTATGAATAAGGCAAAGTCCCTGCCCTCTTGTTCATTGTAGCTCATGTTTAACATAACTTTATCCTCACCTTAGTAAAGTAGTGAGGAATAAATATTGACATTTTAGAGACTGGAAAATAAGGGTACCGTGAGGCTTTCCACTGGCATAAAGTAAATTATGTAAAGTCAAGCCTAGAAGGCAAATATCCCAAACTCTAACCAGGTGAACTAAACCAGAGACTACAATTTTGCAGACTTGGCCTAAAATAAATACTTGGCATAAAGTGAATTCAGTAGAGTCCTGATAGTTGTACCAGCACCTTATCAGCTGCTAGATTAGCCTCATTGCAAACGGGATTTTGGCTGCTTTTAAGATAATGTCAATTTTGTATTACAAGTTATTCTTTAGGAAAATAAACCAGGCATTTGTTCCTTTGGAAATCAGTAGGGAAATTCTCCCCTAATTCCCATTAGCTTTATTACTGAAAAGAGGTTAACTTTCAATGATATGGCAACATTTCTTGTCTAGGAGAATGGGAAGTTAGATATTTACTTGCCAAACAACTCCTCTTTTTCTTTTTGAGCCCCTGTTGGCTTTTCTGAGGTTTATCTCTTGATGTGTATTATATCCTCAGAGGATTTTAATTCATTTTATTAAACATAACGATATTTTGTAAGTCTGCTTTTATTTTTTATCAAAAAATTTTCTCTTAAATTTTAAAAATTTTATATATCTTTTATCTTTAATTTTTGTTTTATATTGGAGTATAGTTGATTTACAATGTTGTGTTAGTTTCAAGTGTACAGCAAAGTGATTCAGTTATACATATACATATATCCATTCCTTTTCAGATTCTTTTTCCATATAGGTTATTACAGAATATTGAGTAGAGTTCCCTGTGCTATATAGTAGGTAATTGTTGATTTTCTATTTTATATATAGTAGTGTGCATATGTTAATCCCAAACTCCTAATTTATCCCTTCCCCCTTTGGTAACCATAAGTTTGTTTTTGAAGTCTGTGAGTCTGTTTCTGTTTTGTAAATAAGTTCATTTGTATCATTTTTTTAGATTCCACATATAAGTGATACCATATGACATTTGTCTTTCTCTTTCTGACTTACTTCACTTAGTATGATAATCTCCAGGTCCATCCATGTTGCTGCAAATGGCATTATTTCATTCTTTTTTTTTTTATGACTGAGTAATATTCCATTGTATATATGTACCACATCTTCTTTATCCATTCCTCTGTTGGTGGACATTTAGGTTGCTTCCATGTCTTGGCTACTTTAAATAGTGCTGCTCTGAACATTGGGGTGCATGTATTTTTGAATTAGTTTTCTCCAGCTATATGCCTGGAGTGGGATTGCTGGATCATATGGTAGTTCTAGTTTTAGTTTTTTAAAGAACCTCCATACTGTTTTCCATAGTGGTTGTACCAATTTACATTCCTACCAACAGTGTGGGAGGGTTCCCTTTACTCCACACCCTCTCCAGCATTTATTGTTTGTAGACATTTTGATGATGGCCATTCTGAGTAGTGTGAGGTGATACCTCATTGTAGTTTTGATTTGCATTTCTCTAATAATTAGCGATGTTGAGCATCTTTGCGTGTGCTTTTTGGCCATCTTGTAAGTCTGCTTTTAAATCTGTTTTCTTATTAAAAAATCTGTTTTCTTCTAATAAGTTCTCCAGTACAATAGAAAAAAAGCAGTATCATTTAGGATTATCAATATAAACCCCATATTTTCTTAATAGGAATCTTATTCTTTGATTCTCAAATCCTGTTCGTGAGTCAACATAACCTAAGTATATGAGTAAGAATTCTTGCCTTATATCTGAGATTTTGTAAAGACTCCCACCAGATTGTAAGCTCTGTAAAATCATGGCCTATCTCTACTTTCCTTACTATTGTAGCCCTAGCACTTATCATAGGATCTGGCACATAGTTGGTGCTCAATGAGTATTGTATGTTATTAAATTATTTTTTTATTTACCTAGTATCTTAAAATAATTGAAAATTGAATACCATGCTACTAGAAGATATTGGTAAACACAGTTCTTACAACACTTCTTTTTACAGGTATGAGGGCTTGGACCACGTGTTACAGTGTGCTGATTACATCAAGGCTAACGGAAAAAATATTGGATGCATGTTTCCCTACTTGGAGTCATCAGACTGTAAAGATTTCTACATCTGTGTTAATGGATCATCAGAATCCCAAGTTATCAGACCCAGCTATTTCATTTTTCAGCTTCAAAATATAGGTGAGGTAAACAAACAACTTCAGAATGTTTCCAGTTTAGGCCATTTACAATCGACCATGTGGAAGAGAAGAGATAGAGATAGAGATAAAGGAGATACCTACAGAAATGCAAAGCCAGAAAACTGGGGGCCAACAGAGTATGAGGAAGCACTGATTAAATATGAAAGTATGGAAGATAAGGAATTGAATGAATATAAAGTATCATTTTCATTTAGAACTCACAATTTGTTTCCCAGCTCGAGTCTGTCTGCTATAAAGTATTTTTGTCCAGTGTTGGTGATGGAGTAATTATGGAATCACTTATTCCCAGGCCTCAATAGGCAAATGGGTGGATATTTTCTGAGTTTGTGTTCTCAGTCCTAACAGTTATGAGAATGACAGGTTCTAGGGTCAGCCATACCTGGGTCTGAATCTTGAATTTACCACTTTCTAGCTGTATGACTTTGGGCGAGTTACTTTTAACGTGTTTCAATTTCCTTATCAGTAAAATGAGGATAATAGAGGACCACCTCATAGATTTATTGTGAGACATGAATACGTTTATGATGTAACATTCCTGGTTCACTGCCTGACACATCATAAGCTCTAAATAAGAATTAGCTATTAATAAAAATAGTAGTAGTAATTTGTTGTGGTAGTTGTTTCTAGTGCTATAAAATGGAAAAATGAGTGTAATGATTTGGATCATCTAACTTTTCTCTTGGACTTAAATATTTGTCAATATGTGACTTATCAAAAAATGAGTTCCCCAAATAACCAGGTTTCTTAATAAACTAATCTTGGTTGGCAAGCAGCTTTGATTTTAATTCACATTATAGTGAATAGTCTTGAGCCACCTAATTTATCCTGGAGGCTTCTGTTAGTAAGTGTCCCTAGCTTTTGATAAGGGCCACTGCTAAACTTTAATAACCTCCATGTTGAAATTATTTCCTTCTGCTTTTCAGTTAAACCTTTGCCACCAGACTACCTTAGTCTTACTGTGAAGAATTCAGAGGAAATTAACCTGAAGTGGAGCATTCCCAAAGGACCTATTCCAGCAAAGTGTTTCATTTATGAAATTGAATTCACAGAAGATGATACTGCCTGGGTGGTATGGATATTGCGTTTATTTGAGAAAATCATGAACATAGCCTTTTAAATAAAATGGCAAACATAAGAACCAAAATCAGTTGCTATCCACATGAAGAATAGAACATGACATGTACCTTAGTTTAACTTCCAGAAAACCAAATAATCAAATAATCTAGTGGACAAAAGAAAGATGCTTGCAGTCTGAAAGTATTATCAATCAATTATACCAATTTTAAAGCTACATAGGTCCTTAGAGATAATGTAGTCACTTGTTTCCAATATTATGTCAAAAAATTAAAGTTGTCAAGCACATGCATAAGACGGATTGCGAAGAGGCCTCATGTAAAAAGAACACAAAGCAAGAAGCACAAACAAACATAAAAACCACTTCTTGAGGAGCAACTATCAGGTAAAAATCAGAATAGAGCCTGTCAGGGCTACCAGAGAATTGCTTGTAGCAGGGAAGAGAGGCTAACTGGGGAAGTAAGTCATGGTTCCAAGACTGATTACCACCCAGCGCCAGCAATGTGATGATGCCTTTAGCCCCACTGTGTTATATGTTAATTTTATTCATTGGTTTCCAACTTAGGGAGTGGTGGAGACAAGTAGGTGAGCCATTATTTCTAATCAATTCATTTCACTTACAGATGAGAAAACTGGGAGTTGAATACATTTACAAGTCCCAAGGAAGTGAGTTGACTTACAATCAAATTACACAGCTAGAACTAGAATCCAGATCTTATTCCCAGTCCACTTTAACCTACATTACATTGTGCTGTCTCCCAAGAAAAGTTACAACAAAAGAAAAGCTGTTATTTTGGATGAGAAACACTCTTCAGCTCTTTGAGATGCAAAATTTAAGTAACCACTTCAGTGATTTTTTTTCTTTTGGTTGTTTTGAGATCATCCAGCCTTGTGTATTCTCATATTGGAAGGGGTAGTTTCATGCCAAGCCCTGAGCACTATTACACTGGTCTTATGATGATTAACCAAAATAAGAATAAGGGAAAAAAGAAGCTTTGTGTATATGAACTCTACAGTTTCCATAGAAACAACATTCACATGAGGACTCTTTTTGCTAACTCAGTATATATAGCATTTTCCAATTTATGGAATCTGGGAAATTTGACACTAATCCAAAATGGGTGTCATAAGCACCAAAACTACCTAGGAATTTTGCCCTGTCACACATGCCCTTTACTACTAGTAATCCATTATCACTATAGAAAAAAATGTAAATATAAATAAAGAAGAAAAATGAAAAATAAAACACCATACAGAGAGATAACCACTGTTAGGATTTTGGTATATACCTTTCTAGTCATTTGATGCATTTCTTTCATGTAACAAAACCCACTTAGAAAATGACAAATCAAATGGGGTGTGGCTAGCTGCAGTTAGATCAAATAATGATATCTCATTTTTTCCTTGGCTTTCAGACTACCACAGTTGAAAATGAAATATACATCACAAGAACATCAAATGAAAGCCACGAATTATGCTTTTTAGTAAGGAGCAAAGTAAATATTTATTGCTCAGATGATGGAATATGGAGTGAGTGGAGTGATGAACAATGCTGGAAAGGTATAAGATAAAATAACAGTAACTAGACTATTTCTAGCACTGTTTGAGGAAGAAGATGCCTTACTGGATGTCATAGGTCACTACAGTTCAGTGACACTGGTTATGAAGGTCATAGGGTCAACTCTTCATTTTTTTTTTTATTGAAGTATGAGTTATAGTTGTACAATATAGTGATTCACAATTTTTAAAGGTTATATATCCTCCATTTATAGTTATTATAAAATATTGGCTATATTCCATATTTTTATAGATGTCTATAACATTAATTGAGCTGTATCTTTTCCACATTCCAAGAGTTAATAGATTCTGTTTGATTCTTCCTACTTTCATTTGACAAACTAATCTTACCTGTTTTGCTTTGATTTTACTAGTGGATTACTTTCCAGTGGTAGTCTTAGCTCCAAAGTATGGTGGCACTATTCTCGAGCTTCTTATATACTAACTAGATGTTAACCAAATCTGCGTGTATTAGTACCAATTGTAGTCGTACATTTACTCTGAAGTTTTACTTACAAGTATATATGTATTTTATCAGAATCTTGACATTATTGTGTGCCTTCTTTATATGGCTTGAAAAACTACGTGCTCATTATTCAAATTTTTTATAGTCTGTGCCTTTTCCCTATTGAGAGTTAAAGGAATCCATTTATACGATGTTAGAAAGAAGGAACAATCATAAAATATGTTGACATGGTTATTGAAGAAAATATATTTAAAAAAAGAACAGTAACTAAACTATTTTGCTAACTATTGGCTAGCAAAATAATTTTCTCTCAGTGTATTTTGTAATTATGGAAGTCAAAATACTCTTGCATATAGTCTATAAACAGAGAAGATAAATTAGCAATCACCACAATCGAACATAGATTTATGGAAAATCTAATGTTCAGTTTTAACTAGTTTAAGAGTCTTGTTATAGTTCAGTCATCAACATCTTGTTTTTCTGACTGTCAGTAAAGAGAATATGCTAGTTCTTTGCGGGGAAGCCTATTTTAATCAATATTTTCCTATGCTTTCAATTTTCAAGAGAACAAATTTTAAGCAAGGATAGGTAGCATACACTTGTTTTCGAGTGTCTGGTACTGTGCCTAATGAATATTTTTCTAATTAATATGTCATCATTAGTAAAATGAACATTCCGTTCACTTCCAACACTGATTTAAAGTGACTTATGATAAAAGACATGTTTAAATTAAATATATTTGGGATTGACGTGTACACACTGCTATTTTTAAAATAGATAACCAACGAGGACCTACTGTATAGCACAGGGAACTCTGCTCAGTACTCTGTAATAACCTAAATGGGAAAAGAATTTGAAAAAGAATAGATACATGTATATGTATAACTGAATCACTTTGCTGTACACCTGAAACTAATACAACATTGTTAATCAACTAGACTCCAATATAAAATTAAAAACAGAAAATAAACTTTCATAGAAGACAAAAAATAGCAATATAAACTAAAAAATCTTGAGAATGAGGCAAAATATTATTGTACTTTGCAGTATACTGGCTTTATCAATAGAAAATATTAATAGTTGTTTGAAATTGAAGGAGATTAACTCAGCATTGCTCTTTCACATAAAGGTATATAAATACATATACAGATATAGATGCAAACATAATGTCACTTCTATCAATCATCTCCTTTTATGTTGTTCCATTATAATAGAATTTGTGTTTGACTGTAATCTCCCTATTAATATAGTGGTATCATTGTTCTCTTTCATACACGAAATATTTATTAAGCACTTACTATGTGTCAGACTCTTTCAGGCACTGGAGATATAGCAGTAAAAAAAAATCCTTGTCCTCATGGAATTTATATTTTATTCCCAAGTTGAGTAGAGATAGACAATAAAGAAGCCAAATATATCATATAATCAGGGCCATGGAGAAAAAACAGGAAGAGAGAGGAAGAACTCAATTAACTAAAGATATATGGAATCAGAAAGAATACTTACTTGTTCTGTTTTTCATTTTTGTCACTAATATAAAAAATCTGGAGACTCTGTGGAACTGACATTGAGAAAGTCATGCCCTGAATTATATCTTGTTATTATTCAGTGCATGGTTTAAAGTAGATATGGTGAGTTTTTAGGCATATCCTCAAAATATACATACTTTTATGTATTTTATATGCAATCTTTTTTTTAATTGAAGAATAGTTGATTTACAATGTTGTTTTTTTGTTTTTTGTTTTTGTTTTTTTAATTTTTTTAAATATACACTTAACCATGTTATTTATGACAGATTTCTTTTGCCCTGATGGGTATCTCTTGGTAGAACCTTAATAAATTTCAGATTAGGAACAACGACTTTCCTGAGATGCATGTGGTCTTTAGTTCTTTTGGACATTTCTTATTGGATGTTTTAAGTTATAGAAAAATAGCACAATAATTTTTTTTGGAAATGACTATAAAATTAACTCTACTGAAACGTCACAAAAGAAGCCTGTTTTCCCACTGTTAATTTTGCATGCCAAAAAACTTACGTTATTAGTCATTTCTCTGGATTATATCCTTGCAATTCTTAACTGAACTGAGCCTATGAATTTGGTAATTTTCTAGTAGAAAATAAGATCCCAAGGGACTAGGACAAAGAAAAATGTGGGGTTGGAGGTAGCTTTGAGTATAGATATAGGCCTAGGATTCAAAGTGTTCCATAGTATTTCAAAACATGTGGGAGATACTAGTTTTAGAAGGACAAGCTTTGTGTACTTTTTAAGTTTATCTAGTGATTGCTCATTTCTTGCTATGCAGACGAACCATTAAAACTTCATCCCTAAAAAAAGAAAAGAAAAAAAGAAGAGAAAAACCTCATCTCTTTAGGATCCAGAATGTGAGGCAACTTTAAAAACATGACCTTTAAAGACTAGCTCCATTATTTGCACTGAGACTTTTATTGAAGACCTGCTTTCACTCACTACATCATTGTATGATATAATGTAAACATTTGAGTTATTGAGAGTTAAGAGATACATACACAAGAAATGTTTATCTAATCACTTGGCTAACGTTTTATCGTTTTGTTATTATGAAAAATTCGCAAGGTCAAATTTTAAACAAAATCATGTAAGAAAATAAGAATGGGGCTTTAGGTAGTTATTTTTCTAAGCAAAATAAAGAGCTGTCACAGTTCAGTAAAGTAGTACAGCAAAAAAGTGCACAAATGAAAGGAATGCTGTTCTCAAGCATCACTATGGTATATAGGTACTGGCAAATATGGCAGAAGTTGCCAAGTTTGACTCAGTTCTTCACCATTTACTAGTTTACTTATAAAATAATTCAGTTTTTAAAATAATTGTACACATCTAACGCTTCCCCCTTTTTTGGTGATTTTAATCCTAGGTGACACATGGAAGGAAACCTTAATATTTTTCATGATACCATTGGCTTTTGTCTCATTACTTGTTTTGTTAATAACTTGCCTGATTTTGTATAAGCAAAAAAATTTGCTGAAAACGGTAAGTTGTATGACATTACAATGTTTAGTCTGAGATAGTAGATAAAAAATATTTTGCATTTAGAACTGATGGACCTACATTTTATAATTTTGCCTGTACACTGTGAGTGTTCATTGATGTTGTGTAGACTATGATAATGTCTTCAGGGAAAGTACAGTAATTTAAAAAATCAACCCTAAAAAGCTACGTTTTGGGGTGGATTTACTTTTGAATGAAATATAAGAATAATGCTTTAGAACATGAAACACTATTTACCTCTAGATAAAGGAAAAATATGAGAATTACAGGAGAAAAGCAGGATTGGGGAAAGGAAAGAGTGACTTAAAATGGACATAGACTGAGATATACTACTAGTGTGCCACAGGCAAAAGATCACAAAGATTAAAAAAACTTGGTGCGTACCCTCCAAGAGCTCACACTCTAGTTGGAGGAGCTAGAATCTATACAAAAAAATATAACCTTCATTATGAGCTGATTTTATCTGATTGCTTTTTGAGTTATACAGATAATGCTATAGAATTTCAGAAGATGGAGGGACCACTATGGGTTGGTGAGCTTTAAGGAGGAAGTGTGACTTGGAGAAAAAAAAATATCTTAATGCCAGGTCTTTTAAAGATAAAGAGAACTGTGAATGTGTGTGAAATGTTTTGCTTTATTTCTCTGCTGAATGCTCTTTTGTCTATTTCTCTGAGTTATTAATCTAAGTGAAATAGTTTGTGTTATTAATGACTGTTAATAATGGAGCTCTTTCTTAATTTCAGATTTTTCATACCAAAAAAGAAGCTTCTTCTAATCAGGTGATACAGTGCTGACTCAGTAAATTCCAGGCTTATGGCCAAATGTTAAACAAGAGTCTTATCAAACTGAATTTTTTCCCCAAATGTTGAATAAATCTTATCTTGAAAGCCTTGTTGTATTTAAATAGGCATTAGATTATTAAAATCCTCAACTAGCAGCAAATTATCTGAATCCTATTGATTTTTTTCTTGTTAAAAAACAAAGTTCAACCAATTAAATTGACAATCTAATTGGCTTTATTAGATGATTGTGAATCAGGCAGTATCCCATCTAGCAAGTAGAAGGGTGCTCTGAGGGGTTGTACAAAATAAAAGGTTTTTATAGGAAGAAGGATGGGACAAGGTCCTATTAGCAAAAGAAAAAAGAAAAGATTATTTTTAGACCAAGACATCTTTTCTGAGGGGGAAGGGAAAGGAAAGGGTTTTATCATGCAGATTGCCTCTTCTTCCTCTTAGGGGATGTAGAGGGCCCATGTGGCAGATGACCTCATTGGTGCTGACCAGAAAATTCCAGGCTGGTTGATTAAGATTACATTTCTGGGGAAGGTCAAAACTGCAGTTAGGTTAGTTGTTAAATCTAGGTTTGGTATCATGGGCTTTAGCACAAGTTATGCCTTTTTGGGCCTGTGGTTTTTCTCTTTAACATTCCTCAATCCAAGATGAGAGTGCTGCATGTAGAAAAGTCAAGGGAGGGGTCAGAATCTAATCTGTGATGTATTCATAAAGCAATGTGATCTTGTGACTTTCACTGAGCCATAGAGATATTGTCAAATCTTGGAAGATGAGATTCTAGTTTTTTTTAACATTGCACTTGGGATGAAATTATTCACCATGAATAAGGTTGTTTGGCTTTAAAAATAACCTGTGGAGAGGATTAATAAGAAGCAAGAAGTTTTAAATACATTCATAGTCTAAATGTGTGCTTCACGTTTCATCAAAAGGCGGGAAGAATGCAGTGCTTAAAAGGCTGAAAATAATGAAATGACTAGAAATCATATTCGAAATATTCAGATGTCACAAACTACACAATACAAGCCTGAGAGTTTCCTATACTAGTTGGCAGGCAGTATTTCCTACTTTCTGATGGTGGATTTTTTTTTTTTTTTTTTAGTTCAGAGACCAAAAGGCACAAGCCTCTGAAATCAGTAAGAAGCCTTTCAAAGCATATGCAAACTTTAGACTAATTGACAGTTGACTTCTAGGAGGAGACGTGGCAACCTAGTTATAGACAGTTACTTTAAAATTTAGAGAATAATGACCTACAGATTACAATCAAGTTTTAATTTGGATCAATATCTAATATTATTCATAATGGTTCTACTCTGTGGTCCACAGACCAATAGAGTGGGCATTACCTGGGAGCTTATTAGAAGAAATGCAGAATTCGGACCCCAACCCAGACATACTCAATTAGCAATCTGCATTTTAACAACATCCCCAGGTGATTCATTTGCACATTCAATTTGAAAAACACTAATATATTGCAGTATTCTAGAATGAAAAAGACTAAAATAATATAATGGAGAGGTAAGCCCATGGGCAGAGTAACTATAGCTTTGACTATCATTGGCACTGATCATCTATCTCTAAAAGGGGAAAAAAGAGCTAAAACTGAGATGTAAACCAGAATACCATCCTCTACTATCACTTGTAATCAGTGATAGGATGCACCACCATTTCCTTAAGTAGACCTATCCTTGTTAAACATTAAAACCCCCAAGGTAATATGAATTAAGACATAATATGTTTGGCAAATTACTCTCAATTCAGGGCTTGCTAAAGTTGTTCTTAGTGTGTTAAGGGATTGTGGGGAGGAAGAAGGAGTGTGGAGGGGAGAGGTCATGGCTAGGCAGGGAAATCGCAGGCAATCCCATCCTTGGAGGCTGAGTGGGTCTTTGGGACCTAGTATTTCAATTCCCCTGTTCAGAACGTGCATAGCAAGCTCTTCTAATCAAAGATTTCTGGAATCCCTGCCATAAACTTAGCAGTCCCTACCAGAATTGCCCCAATAAACTGGCTATAACAACGATGTGGCACCAAATCTGGACAGAGCTGGACCTTGCAAAAGGACCCCTGGAACTCCTGGCCTGCTAGCTGTATAGGTTTATTAACCTTTAAGTAATGTGACCCCAAATTTTCTGAAATTGAATTTTTTGAAATTGAATTTTTTGAAATCGCTCTCTCTCTCGTTTTTGTTTTGCATTATGATAGAGTTTTAAGGTACTGAATATTTCCCAAATGCTTGGTATATACAGAGTGCCTTAAGCCATGGTCCCCCTCTTGGCCATCTGTCTTCTGCCACCTAGGGCTGCCCTAGCCCCTTACTTTGAACCCCCCTCCCCTGGGCTATCCCAGCAACTAAGGAATAATACCTTTTATATCAGGAGTTCCCTAGGATCCTACTCTTGGGCAAAAGTGAGCGAGGATGGCTTCATGGGTATGTGTGCTGTGCAGTTACACAGGGCCCTATTCTTGGATGCTTGGAAGGGCCTCAGCCATGGTTTAATGATCTGCTGTCACCATCTTGAAATTTTTAATCATTTTTGAAGAAGGGGCCCCATATTTTACTCTTTACTGTGTTCTGTTAATTATGTAGCCACTCCTGAGAGCCAGCATCAGTTCTGATTTAGTTTTCTCAGGATGTACTATTAAAACATTTTGGACATCACCCCTGGTTTTTTATATCGGTAAATCAATAACTAGAACCTTAGAAATCACTCACCACCCACCCATCATCCATTCGTTTGTCCATCCTTCAATCCAGTTCAACATTTATTGCACAATACCATATTCCAGACACTGTGATAGTCACTAAAATAACCATCCAGCCTGAGACAGTCATTTGCTTGAAGGGGAGAGAAGTGACATTTATTGAGTGTCTACTATGAGTCAACTTCTATGCTAGGTGCTTTATATAACACTATTTCAATAGTCTTTCAATCCTCATCACAATCTGAGAGGTATACAAAGTGTCCATGTTATAAATAAGGAAAAACTTAGGCTAAATAATACACTTAAAGTGTTAAAGCTAGAATGGGAATTCATTATTATTTCCATGCTCTGAACAGCCCTAGGTTCATTCACTCTAAAAATAAGTTATTTGAAAAAGCACTCCTAGATTGGTGGCATGAGGAGCTCGATGGAGCCTCTCTATCAGCAAAACAAACATAACTGGTAAAAATTATTTTAAAAAAACAAATATTTAAAGTATCTAGAAATTGCTCTAAAAGCCTACAGCAAATGGAGAAACATTTATTCAAGAAAATCTGGTAAATCTTGGTAAGATCAGCTAGAGTCTATGGCATTTGAACCATGAACTATTCCCTACCTCCCACCTTTCCCAGCTCAGTGCAATGGGAATTCTATTCCAGGTAGGTGTAGCTAATAACACGGGACTTGCTCTTTTTCCAGATTTCAGTTTAAGACAATGATTTCTCCCCAGGAGGGGTTGGCCACCAGCGTTCTTTATCCTTCCCAGCTCTGTTGCAGAAACTCTTTTCCAGGCAAGAGAGATCTGAGGCTCCCTTCCTCCACACAGCTCACATGCATAGGACAGAAACTCTACGCCAGGCATAGTAAGCTGAGAATACTAGGCTTCAATAATCTTCACACCAGTTTCCCTGTAGGGCAGAGGTTCCATTCTGTGAGAGACAAACCAAGAAGACCAGCGATGCCCCATTCCCCCCTGCCTCCCAGCCTAGAGTCTTGCTTGTAACGGGTGGCACTGCAAGAGTAAAAGTTCCTGCCCCCATCTCTGGAGCAGTAGCACAGAGGTTCTGCAAAGGGTGAGAGTCAGGCCATAAGAACAGAGAGCTGTGTAGCTCTCCCTGACTTTATTTGGAATAGAGACTGAGGAAGTTCAAGTCTAAGGGTGCTGTAAAGAAATGCAGATTTTGCTGGTGAGGAAACATAACACAAAAAGGCAGAAGAGGAGATAGAGCTCTATAACATTTCTGTATGTCACTGTCTTTTAGTATAAATCTGAAGTAGATCTAATAAGCTGTATACTGAAAGTCCACTTAACCACTAAGAAAATAAATATAAATGTAGAGAACAATCTTTAACGTAATTCAAATGCTACACTGAAAACATTTACAAATGAAGGCAATAAAGCAGAAAAAGAAAGAAAAAACATGAGTCAGAAAAAAACAAAAAGTAAAATGACAGTCATAAATTCAATCATATTAATAATGACATAAAAGAAGGCTATATGAGGGCTATACGTACTCATTATTTCCCAGTTCCTCTCATTGGACAAGAGTTTGGGAAATGTACATGTGAGCGTGTATGCATGCATGTGTGTATCCTCCTTATATACCTCAGGCTGTGCTATCACAAAATGCTGGATTGTCCCCAACCCATGTGAATACCTTTCTCAACCTGCTCAGACTCTGACACCCCACTCCAGACCACCCTTTCACAGACATGCCCCCCTTACCCTGCTTGGGCTTTGATATTTTGTGCTGGGACTCCCCCATGTGCAGATACTCTCCTTGTTCCACTCAGCCTCTAACTGCCCACACAGGGATGCCCCACCTCCATGCATGGATGCCCTCCTCACCTTGCTTGGCCGCTAACTTTCTACACTAGCCTGCCTCCCCCTTGTGGATTTCCTCTTCTCTGGACTTAGGCTTTTACTCTGCATGCCAGGCAAGCCTCCTATTTAATATCCTCCTGACTAAACTGACTTCTTGTGTCAAGCTGCTTGGCTCTGTGAATGCTTCTTAATCACACTTGGCCACTGACTGCCCATAACAAGTCCTAGCATGGTCATCCTGTTTACCCTGCTCACGTTCTGACATCTCATACTACACACTTCCCTTCCCTGCTTTTGTGGATCTTATCATCTCACCCTATTTGAGTTCTGACTCCCCATACTGGGCTACTCTGACTGCATGGGTATTCTCTTCACCCCCACTTCACCTCTAACATATCGCTCTGGGTCACTATGATTCCACTCCTCCCTGTCATGGATGCCTATCTTGATCTATCTCACCTAATTGCTTTATGATGAGTTGCTCAGCAAGAGGAAGAAGGGGAAGGAAGGGGGGTCTTGAATTGAATTTGGAAGGACAAGTGGGCATTGCCAATCAAAGATAGATAAAGGGCATTTTGGGTAGGGAACTTATATGTGAATTATGGGGTATAGAAAAATAATTTTTCAAGCTTATATTTTTTCCAGAAGGTTACTAAATAATTGCATCACAATTTGTTGAACAAACTCTCTTCTCCCGATGCAAAATGACACCTTCTACCTTTATCATATACTTAATTTGTATGCGTATGTGTGTGTGTGTGTGTGTGTATCTTAGTCCGCTTGGGATGCTATAACAAAATACCACACACTGGGTTACTTATGAACAACAGAAATTTATTTCTCACAGTTCTGGAGGCTAGAGGTATAAAATCAGGGTACCAGCATGGCCAAGTGAGGGCCCTTTTCTGAATTGCCGACTTCTTTTGTATTCTCACATGGTGAAATGGGGCTAGGGAGCTCTGTGGATTCTCTTTTGTAAGAGCATTAATCCCCATTCTTGAGGGCTCCACCCTCATGACCTAAGCATCTCCCAAAGGCCCCACCTCCTAATATTATCACACTGGACATTAGGTTTTCAACATGAATTTTCTGGGGACACAAACATTCAGACAAGAGCTGTGTGTGTGTGTGTGTGTGTGTGTGTGTGTGTGTGTGTGTGTGTGTAGTTGAGTTTATTTCTGGGCTCTCTTCTTGCCTAGTGAGCTGTAAGTCTAATCATGTACCAGTACTAGTCATGTACCAGTACTTCTCTATTTAACTATGTAGTCTAATAATATGCTTTACTATCTAGTAAGGATAGCCCACCATGCTCATAAGTCTTCTTTTCCAGAAATTTCCTGCCTCTTCTTAAATGTTTATTTTTCCACATATATTTTAGAATTAACTTGTTTTATTCCCCACACCAATCATATTGGTATTTTTGTTGCGATCTCATCATAATTATAAAATAATTTGTGGGAGAATTGATATCTGTACAAAATTTTTCCAATCCAAAAAAATAGGTATCTTTCCATTTTGTCAGGTATTATATTGTGTTTTTCAGTAGCATTTCAGAGTTGTCTTCAAATAGCTATTGCATATTTCTTGTTTAATATATTCCTAAGTAATTATCTGTTTGTAGCTTTTGTAAATGGTGTCTTCCATTATAAATGTAATTGGTTGTTAGTATATAGGAACACTTTGTTTTATATATTGTTATTTTTACCAAGCCATCTTGCTCAATTCCTTTAAAGTACAGTTGTCCCTCGTTATCTGTGGGAGATTAGTTCCAGGACATCCTGCCCCCACCACAGCAGATACCAAAATCCACAGATGCTCAGGTCCCTTATATAAAGTATCATAGTATTTTAGTTTTTGCATATAACCTACACACATCCTCCCATATACTTTAAATCATCTCTAGATTATTTATAATACCTAATACAATGTAAATGATATGTAAATAGTTGTAAATATAATGTAAATTCTATGTAAATAGTTGCCAGCACATCATGAATTCAAGTTTTGCTTTTTGGAACTTTCTGGAGTTTTGTTTGTTTTTTTTTTTTTAATCCACACTTAGTTGAATCCTCGGATGTGAAACCCATGGATAGGAAAGGCCAACTGTATATAATAATTTTCTCTTGGGGTCTCCAGATATACAATTATGTCATCAGTAAGTAATGCTAATGTTACCTCCATCACTCTAGTTTTTAAAAATGAACTTAAAAAAATCTTAGAACAATTTTAGATTTACAAAAAAAAAGCAAAGATAGTACAAAGAGTTCCCATATATCACACATATTATTAACTAGAGTCCCCACTTTATTTCTAAGATTTTTCCTACTAAGATTTCCTTAGTTTTTACCTAATGTCCTTTTCCCGTTCCAGGAACCCATCCCAGATCCCACATTACATTTAGTAGCCATGTCTCCTTAGGCTCCTCTTGGCTGTGACAATTTCTCAGGCTTTCCTTATTTTTTATGACCTTGATAGTTTTGAGGAGTACTAGTCAGGTATTTTATAAAATGTCCCTCAACTTGGATTTGTCTGATGTTTTTCCTATTAGCCTGGGACTATGGATTTTGGGGGAGGAAGACCACAGAGGAGGAGTGTCCTTTTCATCGAATGATACCAAGGTTATATACTATCAACATGACTTGTCCCTGTTAATGTTGACCTTGACCACTTGGCTGAAGTAGAGTTTGTCAGGTTATTCCACTGTAAAGTTACTCTTTTTCTCCCTCTCCATATTGTATTTTGGGGGAAGGAAGTCACTCTGTGTAGCTCACTCTTAAGGAATAGGGAGTTATACTCCACCTCCCTGAGAGCAAAATTACCTACATAAATTATCTGGAATTCTTCTGCATGGGAAATTGGTCTGCTCTCTCACGTTTGTTTATTCAATCATTTATTTCTATCAGTGTGAACTCATAGATATTTATTTTATACTTTGGGGTCTAATCCAATATTACTTTATTTATTGTGTTGCTCATATTGTTACAGCTTTGGCCATTGGGAGGTCTTTCCTGTCTTCTTTGACATAACCCCATCACTGTGGGTCTTTTTTATTTTTTAGCACTTCTTTACTTTTTGACACAATAAGATCCTCCAGGCTCATCTTCTATATTTCCTCTCTGAGCCCTAGAATCAGTAATTTCTCCAAGAAGCCTGGTTACTTTTATTGGAAAATAGTATTAGGAACCAAGATCTGTGCTTATTTCTATGTCGTTGTTTCTTTCAGATTTTAGGAGTATCATTTCTTTTAGACCGTTTCAGCTAACAGGACAAAGAAATATATGTGTGAATACTCATATCTCATAATCATATAATATACTCAAATCATATTAGTTACATATACAGATATCTATAAATATTTCTATATATAAATATTTCTGTTTAAAAGTTATACTGATATATCCAACAGTAATACATTACCACGTGAATCACTTTGCTACCTATAACCTCCCACTCTAACAGTGAGAAACCTGTCTCCCAGCATCTGCCATCTATTTAATTAGTTGTTAAGTTCAAGTATACATGTATAACAATATCAGGATTGTTAACCTGTACCCCCATGAGAAAGAACATTATCAACTAGAGTACAGTGCTTTTTTCTTTCGCTTTTAGTCTTACAAACTCTTATCATTTCCCAAGTTACTTGTCAGCACCGTTTTCCTCCACCCCGTTAGTGAGGTTGTTTCATACATTTGTAATATAGTTAGATTGTTTAGTCAAATTCTGCATTCCATTCTCGATGTCAAAATATATTTTTTTCATATGCATACATTAAGATTCGCTTTTTGTGCTGTAAAGTTCTATGGGTTTTCACAAATGTGTAATGTCATGTATTTACCATAACATCATACAGAATAGTTTCACTGCCCTGAAAAATCCTCTATGCTACACCTGAACCCCTGGCAACCACTGATATTTTTATTTATAGTTTTACCTTTTCCAGGATGTCATATAATTGATAACATACAGTGTATAGCCTTTTTCAGACTAGCTTATTTTACTTAGCAACATGCATTCAAGTTTCATCCATCTCTTCTCATGATTTGATAGCTCATTTCTTTTTATTCCTGAATAATAATCTGTTATATTGATGTACCATAGTTTGTTTATCCATTCAACTATTAAAGGACATCTTGGTTGCTTCCAGTTTGTGTGTGTATGAGTGTGTGTGTGTGTGTGAGAGAGAGAGAGAGAGAGAGAGAGAGAGAGAGAGAGAAAGATTATGAATAAAGCTGGTATAAAGTTTGTGTGCATGTTCTTGTGTGAGCATTAGCTTTCAAATCAGTTGGTTAAATATCTAGGAGCATAATTGCTAGACATTTTGGTAAGACAATGTTTAGCTGTGTAAGAAATTGCTTCCAGAGTGACTGTACCATTTTGCATTCCCACTAACAATGAATAAGAGTTCCTGTTGCTCCTCATCTTTGCCAGTAATTGGTATTGTCAGATTTTTGGATTTGACCATTCCAATAAGTGTGTAGTGGTATCTCGTTTTAATTCACAAGTATACTTTAAAAAGTTATTTCCATATTTCCACTGTAGCATTTACATTGTGTTTTAGTACCATAATTTCCACAGGTGTTTAATCTTATGTTTAAATAGATCCACTGCTCAACAAAACTTCTGCTGCTGTTTATACCATCAGTTCTTACTTTGCTAAATTTGTCCTCTAATAATTTTTTTCATTTATATTGGAAAATATTTATTTCTAATTGAACAACACTGTCCATATTTTCTTTTCCTGAGTACTGCTTTGTCCACTAATGTTTAATGCTTCTACACAAAAGTTTAAGTTCTGCATGAACTTCTCCCACTTTTTATTTATTTATCCTGTATGGGACTCTCTGTGCTTCCTGGACTTGATTAACTATTTCCTTTCCCATATTAGGGAAGTTTTCAACTATAATCTCTTCAAAGATTTTCTCAGTCCCTTTCTTTTTCTCTTCTTCTTCTGGAACCTGTATAATTCGAATGTTGGGGCATTTGATGTTGTCCCAGAGGTTTCTGAGACTGTCCTCAGTTCTTTTCATTCTTTTTTCTTCATTCTGCTCTGCAGTAGTTATTTCCACTATTTTATCTTCCAGGTCCCTTATCCGTTCTTCTGCCTCACTTATTCTGCTATTGATCCCATCTAGAGTATTTTTAATTTCATTTATTGTGTTGTTCATCGTTGTTTGTTTCATCTTTAGTTCTTCTAGGTCCTCGTTAAATGTTTCTTGCATTTGGTCTATTCTATTTCCAAGAGTTTGGATCATCTTTACTATCATTATTCTGAATTCTTTTTCAGGTAGACTGCTTATTTCCTCTTCATTTGTTAGGTCTGGTGGGTTTTTATCTTGCTCCTTCATCTGCGGTGTGTTTTTCTGTCTTCTCATTTTGCTTATCTGACTGTGTTTGGGGTCTCCTTTTTGCAGCCTGCAGGTTTGTAGTTCCCGTTGTTTTTGGTGTCTGTCCCCAGTGGCTAAGGTTGGTTCAGTGGGTTGTGTAGGCTTCCTGGTAGAGGGGACTAGTGCCTGTGTTCTGGTGGATGAGGCTGGATCTTGTCTTTCTGGTGGGCAGGTCCACGTCTGGTGGTGTGTTTTGGAGTGTCTGTGGACTTATTATGATTTTAGGCAGCCTCTCTGCTAATGGGTGGGGTTGTGTTCCTGTCTTGCTAGTTGTTTGGCATAGGATGTCCAGCACTGTAGCTTGCTGGTCATTGAGTGAAGCTGGGTGCTGGTGTTGAGATGGAGATCTGTGGGAGATTTTCACCATTTGATATTATGTGGAGCTGGGAGGTCTCTTGTGGACCAGTGTCCTGAAGTTGGCTCTCCCACCTCAGAGGCACAGCCCTGACTCCTGGCTGGAGCACCAAGAGCCTTTCATCCACACGGCTCAGAATAAAAGGGAGAAAAAGTAGAAAGAAAGAATTAGTAGAAGTAGAAAGAGAGGAAGAAAGAAAGAAAGGAGGGAGGGAGGAAGGAAGAAAGGAGGGAAGGAAGGAAAAAATGAAAGGAGATAAAGTAAAATATAATAAAGTTATTAAAATAAAGAAATAATTATTAAGAGAAAAAAAAATTTTAAAAACACCAAAAAAAAAAAAAAAAACGGACGGATAGAACCCTAGGACAAATGGTGGAAGCAAAGCTATACAGACAGAATCTCACACAGAAGCATACACATACACACTCACAAAAAGAGGAAAAGGGGAAAAAATCATAAATCTTGCTCTCAAAGTCCACCTTCTCAATTTGGGATGACTCGTTGTCTATTCATGTATTCCCCAGATGCAGGGTACATCAAGTTGATTGTGGAGCTTTAATCTGATGCTTCTGAGGCTGCTGGGAGAGATTTCCCTTTCTCTTCTTTGTTCTAACAGCTCCCAGGGGCTCAGCTTTGGATTTGGCCCCGCCTCTGCGTGTAAGTCGCCGGAGGGCGTCTATTCTTCGCTCATACAGGACGGGGTTAAAGGAGCCGCTGATTCGCGGGCTCTGGCTCACTCAGGCCGTGGAGGCGGGGGGGGGGGGGGGGGGGGGGGGCACGGAGTGCAGGGCGAGCCTGCGGAGGCAGAGGCAGGCGTGACGTTGCACCAGCCTGAGGCGCGCCGTGCGTTCTCCCGGAGGAGTTGACCCTGGATCCTGTGACCCTAGCAGTGGCGGGCTGCACAGGCTCCCTGGAAGGGGGTGTGGATAGTGACCTGTGCTCGCACACAGGCTTCTTGGTGGCGGCAGCAGCAGCCTTAGCGTCTCATGCCCATCTCTGGGATCTGCGCTTTTAACCGCGGCTCGCGCCCATCTCTGGAGCTCCTTTAAGCAGCGCTCTTAATCCCCTCTGTTCAAGCACCAGAAAACAAAGAGGTAAGAAAAAATCTCTTGCCTCTTCGGCAGGTCCAGACTTTTCCCCGGACTCCCTCCTGGCTAGCCGTGGTGCACTAACCCCCTGCAGGCTGTGTTCACGCCGCCAACCCCAGTTCTCTTCCTGTGCTCCGACCAAAGCCCGAGGCTCAACTCCCAGCCCCGCCCGCCCCGGCAGGTGAGCAGACAAGCCTCTCAGGCTAGCGAGTGCCTGTCGGCCCTGATCCTCTGTGCGGGAATCTCCCTGCTTTGCCCTCCGCACCCCTGTGGCTGCACTCTCCTCCGCAGCTCCGAAGCTTTCCCCTCCGCCATCCGCAGTCTCCGCTCCCGAAGGGGCTTCCTAGTGTGTGGAAACCTTTCCTCCACGGCTCCCTCCCACTGGTGCAGGTCCCGTCCCTTTTGTCTCTGTTTATTCTTTTTTCTGTTGCCCTACCCAGGTACATGGGGGGTTTCTTGCCTTTTGGGAGGTCTGAGGTCTTCTGCCAGCGTCCAGTAGGTGTTCTGTAGTTGTTCCACGTGTAGATGTATTTCTGGTGTATCTGTGTGGAGGAAGGTGATCTCCGCGTCTTACTCTTCCGCCATCTTCCCGGAAGCCTCCAGATACTAACTAAATTAGTAAGCAGGAATCCGGATTTCAGGACTCTCAGTTCGAGTCCCCTTTCCGCCATTCCAATTCAGGCTGATGATGTTTCTTCCCAAACATGGCGAGGAAAAACAAAACAAAATCAAACAAAACACCGATTTTTGTTGGTTTCTTGGAGCCAAACAGCCTATTTGTGTCTCTTTGAACCACAAACCAGCCAAATTGGGACGCTGGGCCCTGCAGTGCTGTGAGGCGTGGGCAGGACGGAACCAACAGCCTCCTAAAGTACCCTCTTTTAAATTCCCATACTTGAAAAAAAATTTTTTATAACAGACCTACGTCAGACCTTCACAATGGTTTTTGAAAATTTACTGGTCTTTGAGATAAAATAATTTAAGAACCCCTATACTAAGGCCTGTGATCACTATGAGATACACTTAAAGATAAAGCATCAAAGCATAAGTTCTCACTTCCTTTGGCTATCTACTAGTGCAAGTAACCTATTTCTTCCAGCTCTCTTTGAAAGTGGTTTTGGTTTTCAACTGACAGTTTTCCAGAGCAGCTGTCATCTTGATGTTAAACACAGCAACAGACTTCGCTCACACATTAGATAAAAGGCAAGATTCGTAAAGATGGTGGCAGTGATCTCTAGTTGTCATTTTAGGATTATTTATGTACTTCACAATCACCGAAAAGCCTTACTATGCTTATCAGTTAAATAATTAAGACATGAAACTATTAGAAGGGATTATTGATTCTGTTATTTAATGCTTCCACATTAATTCTATCAAAAAAGGAGATAAATTCTTATGATACACTGAGGTATCTACCATATAAGGCACTTAAAATGCTTTGCAAAGATTAAAGCACTAGAGAAGTGCAAAATACTATTAGCTGGTACCCACCTGAAAACTGTTTCTTCTACTTTTTTATTTGCCTCCCTCATAGATTTATGACTTTTCATGTGCTAGAGAAAAGACCTAGGCTATATGTTTGGATACTCCTTCTAAAACACTATTGTTAGGACCTCAGTTATAATTAAAATTTCATTAAAAGCCTTAGAGTTGTTGTTTCTTGATAATATGCTAATAAACAATAGTCTTTGAAATTTCTATACTTTCCAAAAATTAAAAAAAGTATTGTGAATATAAAAATAAAATAAAATACAAATATAAAATAAAGAATAAAATCATTCAATGTAGCAGCTGGAAATGGAAGTCATTAAATAAACCAAGCTTGCTTTATATCTGGTAACCACTGGGTGTCAGCAATGTATGATTTTCAACCTAGAATCTTTAAATGAAGTTGTATGATAATCTGAGTCTATTTTGTGTTTGTATTTCACTTAATATTTATTCTCATTTGAGATTTATATTGTTGCACCAATTTTATATATTTATGATAATTTTATTCCCTGGCTGATAATGCTTTATAATCACCACAATATTATAGAACACATAATAAATGACACCTCCTTGTAATTCGATAACATAATAAACTGAAGACCTCTAGAAAGCAAACAAAATGTAACCAAGCTGTTAGATTACAGTTTTTTTTAATTTTATTGAAGTATAGTTGATTTACAATGTTGTGTTAATTACTCCTGTACAGCAAAGTGACCCAGTTTTACATATGTATATTCTTTTTTATATTCTTTTCCATTATGGTTTATCACAGGATATTGAATATCGTTCCCTGTGCTATACAGTAGGACCTTGTTGTTTATCCATTCCATATATAATAGTTTGCATCTGCCAACTCCAAACTCCCACTTCATTCCTCCTCCATCTCCCCTCCTTGGTAACCATAAGTCTGTTCTCTATGTCTGTGAGTCTGTTTCTGTTTTGTAGATATGTTAATTTGTGTTATATTTTAGATTCCACATATAAGTGATATCATATAGTATTTGTCTTTCTCTTTCTGACTTGCTTTGCTTAGTATGATAATCTCTAGGTCCATTCATGTTGCTGCAAATGACATTATTTCATTCTTTTAATGGCTGAGTAATATTCCATTGTACATCTATATACCACATCTTCTTTATCCATTCATCTGTCAATAGACATTTAGGTTGTTTACATGTCTTGGCTATTCTAAATAGTGCTGCTATGAGCATAAGGGTGCATATATCTTTTTGAATTATTTTCTCTGGATATATGCCCAGGAGTGCGATTGCAGGATCATATGGTAGCTCTATTTTTATTTTTTTTAAGAAACCTCCATACTGTTTTCCATAGTGGCTGCACCAATTTACATTCTCATCAACAGTGTAGGAGGGTTCCCTTTTCTCCATACCCTCTCTAGCATTTATTATCTTTAGACTTTTTAATGATGGCTATTCTGACCAGTGTGAGGAGGTACCTCATTGTAGTTTTGATTTTTCATTTCTCTAATAATTAGCCATAATGAGAATCTTTTCATGTGCCTATTGCTCATCTGTAGGTCTTCTTCGGAGAATTGTTTATTTAGGTCTTCTGCCCATTTTTTGATTGGGTTGTTTCTTTTTTGTTATTGAATTGTCTGAGTTGTTTGTACATTTTGGAAATTAAGCCCTTGTCAGTCACATCATTTGCAAATATTCTCTCCCATTCTGAGTGCTGTCTTTTCGTCTTGTCATGGTTTCCTTTGCTGTGCAAAAGTGTTTACGTTTAGTTAGGTCCCATTTGTTTATTTTGGTTTATTTTTGTTTTTATTTTCATTACTCTAGGAGGTGGATCAAAAGAGATATTGCTACAGCCACTATGGAGAACAGTATGGAGGTTCCTTAAAAAACTAAAAATAGAACTACCATATGACCCAGCAATCCCACTACTGGGCATATACCTTGAGAAAACCATAATTCAAAAAGAGTCATGTACCACAATGTTCATTGCAGCACTATTTACAATAGCCAGGACATGGAAGCAACCTAAGTGTCCATCGACACATGAATGGATAAAGAAGATGTGGCACATATATACAGTGGAATATTACTCAGCCATAAAAAGAAATGAAATTGAGTTATTTGTAGTGAGGTGGATGGACCTAGAGTCTGTCATACAGAGTGAAGTAAGTCAGAAAGAGAAAAACAAATACCGTATGCTAACGCATGTATGTGGAATCTAAAAAAAAAAAAAAATTCTGATGAACCTGGGGCAGAACAGGAATAAAGATGCAGATGGAGAGAATGGACTTGAGGATATGGGGAGGGGGAAGGGTAAGCTGAGACAAAATGAGAGAGTAGCACTGACATATATACACTACCAAATGTAAAATAGATAGCTAGTGGGAAGCAGCTGCATAGCACAGGGAGGTCAGCTCAGTGCTTTGTGACCATCTAGAGGGGTGGGATAGGGAGGGTGGGAGGGAGACACAAGAGGGAGGGGATATGGGGATATATATATACGTATAGCTGATTCACTTTGTTATACAGCAGAAACTAGCACAACATTGGAAAGCAATTATACTCCAATAAAGATGTTAAAAAAAGAAAAGATATTGCTGCAATTTATGTCAGAGCGTGTTCTGCCTATGTTTTCCTCTAAGAGTTTTATAGTATCTGGCCTTACATTTAAGTCTTTAATCCATTTTGAGTTTACTTTTTGTGTATGGTGTTAGGGAGTGTTCTAATTTTATTCTTTTATATGTAGCTGTCCAACTTCCCCAACACCACTTGTTGAAAAGACTGTCTTTTCCCCATTGTATACTCTTGCCTCCTTTGTTGAAGATTAATTGTCCATAAGCATGTGGGTTTATTTCTGGGCTCTCTGTTCTGTTCCATTGATCTGTATGTCTGTTTTTGTGCCAGTACCATGCTGTTTTGATTACTGTAGCTTTGTAGTATTGTCTGGAGTCTGGGGGGGTTATGCCTCCTGCTTTGTTCTTTTACCTCTGGATTGCTTTGACCATTCTGGGTCTTTTATGGTTCCATATAAATTTTTGGATTATTTGTTCTAGTTCTGTGAAAAATGTCATGGGTAATTTGATAGGGATCTCATTAAATCTGTAGATTGCTTTGGGTAGTATGGCTATTTTAACAATATTGATTCTTCCAATCCAAGAGCATGGGATATCTTTCCATTTTTTGGAATCATCTTCAGTTTCCTTTATTAATGTTTTGTAGTTCTCAGCATATAGGTCTTTCACCTCCTTGGTGAGGTTTATTCCTATTTTTAAATGCAATTTAAAAGGGTTTTTTTTTTTTTGTTTGTTTGTTTGTTTTTTTGCGGTATGCGGGCCTCCCACTGTTGTGGCCTCTCCCGTTGTGGAGCACAGGCTCCGGATGTGCAAGCTCAGCGGCCATGGCTCATGGGCCTAGCCGCTCCACAGCATGTGGGATCTTCCCAGACCAGGGCACGAACCCGTGTCCCCTGCATCGGCAGGTGGACTCTCAACCACTGTGCCACCAGGGAAGCCCTAAAAGGGATTTTTTGCTTGCATTCCCTTTCTGATATTTCATTGTTAGTATGAAGAAACACAACTGATTTCTGTATGTTAATCTGGTATTCTGCTACCTCGCTGAATTAATTTATCAGTTCTAGTAGTTTTTGTGTGGAGTCTTTAGGGTTTTCTATATATATTATCATGCCATCTGTATATAATGACAATTTTACCTCTTCCCTACCAATTTGAATCACTTTTATCTCTTTTTCTTTTCTGATTGCTGTGACTAGGACTTCCAATACTATGTTGAAGAGAAGTGGTGAGAGTGGATATTCTTGTCTTATTCCAGATTTTAGCAGGAAGGCTTTCAACTTTTCACCATTGAGTATTATATTGAGTGTGGGTTTGTCATAAATAGCTTTTATTATGTTGAGATATGTTCCTTCTATACCCACTTTTGTAAGGGTTTCTATCATGAATGGATGTTGAATTTTATCAAATTCTTTTCCTGAGTCTATTGAGATGATCAAGTGCTTTTTGTGTTTTCTTTTGTTGATGTGGTTTATCACATCGATTCATTTGCGTATGTTGATCCATCCTTGTGACCCTGGGATGAATCCAACTTGGTCGTGGTTCATGATCTTTTTTATGTGTTGTTGGATTCAGTTTGCTAGCTTACAGTTTTTTGTATACATGTGTGTGTGTGGGGGGGGTGTTTATAGATTCAAATCATTTAAGTACTAGATAGAGTGGGATTGCCCAGAAAACACATTAAAGAAGCCATTCTTTGATTCAACTCTACAGTCACACACTTAACACACATTTACTGAGTGCTTACTGTGTGTTAGGAATTGTTCATGGTACAGAGGATAAAGTGGTGAATAAGATAGACATCATCCCTTCTCTCAAACTGTTCAGAGTCTAGTTGGGAAGGCAAAAAAGTAAAATTACAATTATAGGGAATATAATATGTGCTGTATAATACGTAAAGGGACGACAGCATAGTAGTGGGGTTAAGTGCTCCAGCTCTGGAGTCTGGCTGTCGTTGTATTCCCATCCCTGGTTTTACCAGCCATCTGACCTGAGCACAAATACCTAATGTCTCTCAGCCTTGCTTTCCTCATATGTACAATGATGATAATTATAGTACCCATCTCATGGGATTGTTTGGAAAATTAAGTGAGGTGATCCATTTAAGGTACTGGACACAAAGCACTCAGTGTATCTCATAGTATTAGTTTGTTATTAATGAACCCACAGGTTGCTGTGGGGGGGCAGTAAGGAGAGGACATAGGGATGAGAGTGAATAGTTATAGGGTTGGAACTTCCTTCCAAAGTTGACAGCATCTGCAAAAGCATGAATACACATTTTGGGAACTTAAAATTGTTTAGTATGGTTGGCAAAGAACATGTGTATAGAGCCACTGAAGTAATGACATTGGGAAAAAAATCAGTGGTTAATTTTGGACAGGTATTTGAAGCTGTTGGTGGACTTCTCATAGATAGTTGGATATAGGTTTGGAGTACAGTGGAAAGATTTGGGTTGAAGATTTGGGGGTCATCAGCATATAAGTGATAGTTGAAGCCATGAATGTGGATGATGGATAGGGAAATAATTCAAAGAGTTTCAGCTCTGGAATTATGTGATTAGTGTTATAGAAATATCACTCTGATCACAGCACGGAGGATAGATTTAGGATGGGTGGTGGGGGTGCTTCTCTAATTCTAATGGCAGAAAGACAATAGAACTTGTCAAGAATATAAGATTTTCATTTGAACAGCATACTAACATGATTTATTTCAATAATAATGCACTATGACATAAAAAAGTAGTAAGAAAATTTTGTAAGAAATCATGCAAAGTGTACACAAAAACTTTAATGGTATTTGCTTCAAAGTCATCACCTTAGGAAATCATACACTGTTATAGCAAGAAGATAATTTTTTTTTTTGGTCACGCTCTGTGGCTTGTGGGATTTTAGTTCCCCAACCAGGGATTGAACCTGGGTCCTGGGGCGGTGAGAGCACAGAGTCTTAACCACTGGACTGCCAGGGAATTCCCAAGAAGAGAATTTTTTGATTATGTATTAACATGATTTATTTTTCTTGTACTGATTTCCCTTTTATTCTAGAAGAGTCACACATGTCTGGTGAGGTTTAGGATAATTACAGCAGAAATTGAAAGACATAATTAGTTAATATGTTTCTAATCTTCAAAATAGATTAGATTGAGCCTCTACTGTGGGAAATTTTAGGAGTAAGTTGAAGAAGCAATTTTCATCTTAAAAGCCAGGCTTTATTGAGAGGGAGGATTTTCTACCCCCTTATCTCTTTGTTGCACATATTTACATGGGAGATTTTGTGTTTAAATAGAGTGAGCAGAAGAGTTTTGGATTGGAGTAGGGATTTGTGGGAGGATTGAAGAAATAATGACAGAAGATGTCATGATAACTGGAGATTGAACTGTTAACATGAAAAATGTTGAGACTGAAGTTGAAGGTGCTATTTTCATGAGACATGGTAAAACTTTCTGTCTTGGCTGACCTTTTCACAAAGAGATGGTGAAACATAATGTATTGGAGGGCAAACATAAAAAAATGACAGACTTGAGAAGATTTTGTTTACCAAGAAAGACATGCTTTACCTTATTATCTTTGATCAATGGACTGTGGATAACAAAATTTTTACCTGTACCACATTTGTACAAATATGGACTTCACGTTATGTAGACCAGGCCTGACAAGTTCTTTCAGTAAGCTAGTTGGCCAAGATAGCAAGATGATATATGAAGTGGAATATTACCTAGTAGTTTAACAAATATAAGTATTGTACCCCAGTTTTCAAACATCTTCCAGTATAACCATATAATAAAGTAGACCAATATCAGTCACAGAGAAAAATATTGCAGTATTCAAGTATAATTTTGTAATAGCTTATTTTTCAGTTCTCTCCATTTTTGCTTCTTTTCAATTTTTAAATTAAATTTAATTTTTTTATACAGCAGGTTCTTATTAGTCATCAGCTTTATACACATCAGTGTATACATGTCAATCCCAATCACACAATTCATCCCACTCCCACCACCCCGCCACTTTCCCTGCTTGGTGTCCATACTTTGTTCTCTACATCTGTGTCTCAGTTTCTGCCCTGCAAACCAGTTCAGTTGTACCATTTTTCTAGGTTTGACATATATGCATTAATATATGATATTTGTTTTTCTCATTCTGACATTACTTCACTCTGTATGACAGTCTCTAGATCCATCCACGTCTCAACAAACCACCCAATTTTGTTCCTTTTTATGGCTGAGTAATATTCCATTGTATAGATGTACCACTTCTTCTTCATCCATTCGTCTGTCAATGGGCGTTTAGGTTGCTTCCATGACCTGGCTATTGTAAATAGTGCTGCACTGAACATTGGGATGCATGTGTCTTTTTGAATTATGGTTTTCTCAAGGTATATGCCCAGTAGTGGGATTGCTGGATCATATGGTGATTCTATTTTTAGTTTTTTAAGGAACCTCCATACTATTCTCCATAGTGGCTGTATCAATTTACATTCCCACCAACAGTGCAAGAGGGTTCCCTTTTCTCCACACCCTCTCCAGCATTTGTTGTTTGTAGATTTTCTGATGATGCCCATTCTAACCGGTGTGAGGTGATACCTCATTGTAGTTTTGATTTGCATTTCTCTAATAATTAGTGATGTTGAGCATCTTTTCATGGGCTTCTTGGCCATCTGTATGTCTTCTAAGGAGAAATCTCTATTTAGGTCTTCTGCCCATTTTTGGATCGGGTTGTTTGTTTTTTTAATATTGAGCTGCATGAGCTATTTATATATTTTGGAGATGAATCCTTTGTCAGTTGATTTGCGTGCAACTATTTTCTCCCATTCTGAGGGTTGTCTTCTCATCTTGTTTATGGTTTCCTTTGCTGTGCAAAAGCTTTGAAGTTTCATTAGGTCCCATTTGTTTACTTTTGTTTTTATTTCCATTACTCTAGGAGGTGGATCAAAAAATATCTTGCTGTGATTTATGTCAAAGAGTGTTCTTCCTATGTTTTCCTCTAAGAATTTTATAGTGTCTGGTCTTAGATTTAGGTCTCTAATCCATTTTGAGTTTATTTTTGTGTATGGTGTTAGGGAGTGTTCTAATTTCATTCTTTTACATGTAGCTGTCCAGTTTTCCCAGCACCACTTATTGAAGAGGCTGTCTTTTCTCCATTGTATATTCTTGCCTCCTTTGTCATCGATTAGTTGACCATAGGTGTGTGGGTTTATCTCTGGGCTTTCTATCTTGTTCCATTGATCTGTGTTTCTGCTTTTGTGCCAGTACCATATTGTCTTGATTACTGTAGCTTTATAGTATTGTCTGAAGTCAGGGAGTCTGATTCCTCCAACTCCGTTTTTTTCCCTCAAGACTGCTTTGGCTATTCAGGGTCTTTTGTGTCTCCATACAGATTTTAAGATTTTAAGATTTTTTGTTCTAGTTCTGTAAAAAATGCCATTGGTAATTTGGTAGGGATTGCATTGAATCTGTAGATTGCTTTGGGTAGTATAGTCATTTTCACAATACTGATTCTTCCAATCCAAGAACATGGTATATCTCTCCATCTGTTGGTATCATCTTTAATTTCTTTCATCAGTGTCTTTGGTTTTCTGCATACAGGTCTTTTGTCTCCCTAGGTAGCTTTATTCCTAGGTAATTTATTCTTTTTGTTGCAATGGTAAATGGGAGTGTTTCCTTAATTTCCCTTTCAGGTTTTTCACCATTAGTGTATAAGAATGCAAGAGATTTCTGTGCATTAGTTTTGTATCCTGCAGCTCTACCAAACTCATTGATTAGCTCTAGTAGTTTTCTGGTGGCATCTTTAGGATTCTCTGTGTATAAGTATCATGCCATCTGCAAACAGTGACAGTTTTACTTATTCTTTTCCAATCTGTATTCCTTTTATTTCTTTTTGTTCTTGGATGGCCATGGCTAGGACTTCCAAAACTATGTTGAATAATAGTGGTGAGAGTGGACATCCTTGTCTTGTTCCTGATCTTAGAGGAAATGCTTTCAGTTTTTCACCATTGAGAATGATGTTTGCTGTGGGTTTGTCGTATATGGCCTTTATTATGTTGAGGTAGCTTCCCTCTATGCCTACTTTCTGAAGAGTTTTTATCACAAATGGGTGTTGAATTTTGTGAAAAGCTTTTTCTGCATCTATTGAGATGATCATATGATTTTTATCCTTCAGTTTTTTAGTATGGTGTATCACATTGATTGATTTGCGTATATTGAAGAATCCTTGCATCCCTGGGATAAATCCCACTTAGTCATGGTGTATGATCCTTTTAATGTGTTGTTGGGTTTTGTTTGCTAGTATTTTGTTGAGGATTTTTGCATCTATATTCATGAGTGATATTGATCTGTAATTTTCCTTTTTTGTAGTATCTTTGTCTGGTTTTGGTATCAGGGTGATGGTGGCCTCATAGAATGAGTTTGGGAGTGTTCCTTCCTCTGCAATTTTTTGGAAGAGTTTGAGAAGGATGGGTGTTAGCGCTTCTCTAAATGTTTGATAGAATTCACCTGTGAAGCCATCTGGTCCTGGACTTTTGTTTGTTGGAAGATTTATAATCACAGTTTCAATTTCATTACTTGTGATTGGTCTGTTCATATTTTCTATTTCTTCCTGGTTCAA